>NC_047664.1:79747603-80047603 GCF_011762505.2 Arvicanthis niloticus | reverse complement strand
ATGAATTTTTCATTGTGAACAAATTACCAGATAATATTTATCTTCATACTATCCTAGTATAAATGGTAAATAGTGTACATAAAATTTATGCTCATGGTTCAGCTCATGTATACATATACCACTTCTTAGACATTTTTTACCTTTATTAACAGTTTATTGGACATGTGAATAAAAAGAATATAATATTTATATTTTAAGATCTTAGTGGAGAACCTTCAGATATATTTGTGGGGGAAATTCATTAGCAATTATTATGTATGAAAAAGAAAGCCTCACAAATTGTTGACAAATTGAGACCCAATGGGTACCATGTATTTACACTTCATTAACAATACTGTCTATAACAGAATTGAAGTTTATTTATTGGTTATCAAACAGAATTTTAGTTCATTTTCTTACCCTAGAAACTAATTCTTAGAAGAACATTAATACTTCATCACTAATTCTGTTTATAACAAAACTGAAGTTTATTGATTGGTCATCAAACAGAATTTTAGTTCTGTCTGTTATTCTAGAATCTAATCCTTGGACGATGTCATTAAAATGAAATAACACTGCTTAACAATATTTGCATTAATTAAAAATACAAAGATACATAACTCTCCAAGTTCTTCTTTCATAACAGAATACTGAGTTTTAGCCAAGTGTAACACTCTGCTATAATTAGATTTGTGGAATACACTATTTCATGACTTGTGAACTGGGAATAGTCCCAGAACACAGCAAAATATATTGTGTCCTCTTAGAGATGATGTGATCCATATTTCTACAAATAAATATAATTTTTCCTTTTTTTAGTTTAATAATTTTTACTTAATTAAAAAAAATGTCATTTATTTATTTATACTCCAGATATTATTGGCCACGCCAGGTCCACCCTCTGACTGTTCAACATTTCATAACTTGTCCCCAAACCCCTGTCTCCACGAGGATGTCCCCATCCCCCACTCTTCACCCAACCAGATCTCTAAACTCCCTAAGGCCTCCAGTCTCTAGAGGGCTAAGTAGATCTTCTCTGACTGAACCCAAACCTGGCAGCTCTCTGCTGTATATCTACTGGGGGCCTCATATTAGCTGTTGGGTGTATACTGCCTGGTTGGTGGTCCAGTGTCTGAGAAATCTCGAGGGTCCAAAATTGCAACTCCTGGTCCTCTTACAGGGTTGCCCTCCTCCTCAGCTTCTTCCAGCTTTTTCCTAATTCAACCACAGGAGTCAGCAGCTTTTGTCCATTGGTGCAAATATCTTCATCTTACTCTTTCAGCTGCCTGTTGGGTCTTCCTTCATGATAGGTCTTTTTTGTGAGCAAGCACTACTTTGCCTCAGTAATAGTGTCAGGCCTTGGGACCTCCCTTAGGCTAGATCCCACTTTGGACCTGTCACTGGACCTGCTTCTCCTTAGGCTTCTCTCTGTTTCTATCTCTGCAGTTCTTTCAGACAGAAACAAATTTGGGTCAGAGTTTTGACTGTGGGATGGCAAATGCCTTCCTCACTTGATGTCCTGTCTTCCTGCTGGAGGTTTGCTCTATAAGTTATATCTCCCTACTGTTGGCTTTTTCATCTAAGGTCCCTTCCTTTGAATTCTGAGAGTATCTCACCTCCCAGGTCTTTGGTGCATTCTAGAGGGGAACCCAAACTTCTACCTCCCTAGGTTTCCTGTTTCCATTCTTTTTGTTGGCTCTCAGGGCTTCAGTCTTTTTCCCTCACCCAATACCAGATCAGGTTTGCCTCTCTCACCCAAACCCCCTGTCCATTTTCCCTTCCAGGTCCTTCCATACCTCTCCACTTATGATTGCTTTTTCTAACTCAGAATTTTATGAAAAAAAAAATGCTTTCTTTGAGAGCAGGGATTTTGGTGTTGAACATTTATAATTAGTCTTTACTTTTAAAAATATGTTATTAATTATTTGAAAATTTTATTCAACATTTAAAATATCACAGTGGAAGCTTTCAGAAAGAGTAAAATGTTCATATAATAGGAAACTTATGTTGAGTTAACCTTCATATTAGCCTTTTTAGGAGAGTTACAACAACATAGAGAAAAGTAGGATTACAAGCCTTCAGGTCTCAGAAAGTTCCAGTAGGTTGACTAGTCATCATAGACAGAATGACAGATATCTCCAAAGAAATCATCCATAGTTCCTAGACTATAAAAGGAGATATAATACTATGGTTGTAGGCTGACATGAAGAAGGTAAAGGGAGAAATGGGAACATCTAAGTACCTTGGTTGCTTTCATCTTTCTAGAACACAGTTTGTTAGTCTTACAGACCATTAGAGGTATGTGAGCTAATGTAATAAGTACCTGGCACTGAACATGGCCTTACACGAGAAAGTAGTTTAGAATTCACAGTTATTTTGTGCTTGAACATCAAAGACAACTTTGCTTCCTTGAAGCTGCAAGAGGTAGAGTATGTGAGAGCTCCAAGGATGCAGCACTGGGAAACCCAAACTTGTAGAAGCAGGGAATGAAATGATTTTTTTGGCAGAAAAAAAATAATGATGACTAGATGGGTTGGATTCTATCAGAAGGGTTATGAGAATTCATTTAAATATTTTAGAATTTTATAACTTTGTTTTATGTAGTCTTTATATTAAAGAAGATAAAATCATGAGATCATTCAGTTACTCAGTGACTATACCCTGCTGTACTTTAGAAAGACAGGGCAGGAGAGAGGGGACCAATCAAAAGGCTCAGATGCCAGGTGTGTGAGAAGCTCCCAGGACTAATCTACCAACCAATGAGTACACATAGGCCTGTCCACGGGTCCTGCTACATATGTAACAAGGACTGCCTTGTCTGGCCTAAGTGGAAGGGGAGGCACTGGTCCTGTGTAGGATTGATGCCTCAGAGAAGGAAGATGCTAGAGCGGAGAGGCAGGAGTCAGTGGGTGGGTAGGTGAGCACACTCTTAGAGGAAAAGGAGAGAGAGATAGGGTGGGAAGGTTTGGGGGGGGAACCAGGAAGGGGGATAACATTTGAAATGTAAACAAATAAAATATTTAATAAAAGAAGAAGAAATAAGGAGAGAGAAAATGTTAATTACTGATGACCTTAAATTATATCTATCATTGATGTAATAAATAAGTTTTTGTAAAAGATAGTTTAGAGTTTATAAAATTTTACATGGCAGAAACTATGTGTGGTTCACTATATTACAACTAAAAGCCCACAAGAGTATACTGTTTATTGTTTAAAAATAAATGAATGAATGAATGAATGAACGGGATGTTTTTATAAACATGGCAGATGTGAAATTGTGACATAGAAAATTTTGCAAAATATCTACAAGATGAGTGTTGCTTGTAGAATGTACTCTAAAAGGAAAATGTTTTTGTCTTTTGATTCTAACTGAACAAGTTGTCAGAGATACTTATAAATAAAACATATGCATTTTTATTTGAGTCTCATAGGTCTTAATTAGAAACACATTACAATCATACCTTGGGGCACATGCAAATTGATTGTATTCTACTAATTGTCACCAAAAACATTGTGAAATTTTAAATTCTTAAAGAATACACACACACACACACACACATACACACAAACATACATACACAACATAAACACATACACACCCACACACATCCACACACACAGGCAACATGACAACTTGTCAGGTTTTTTTTTTACTATTTTAACTGCATTCAAATATAGAGAAAATAAAGTAAGCAACACATTTAATGAGCTTGCACCATACCCAAATAATTGTCCTTGGGGAAAATGTTGCTCACATTAGGTTTTATATTTGTCAATTCTGAAATAAATAATAAAATACAGTTTTACATTTACATCTATTTCTTTCTAGTATCTAATGTAGAGAAATGATACACTTATATATTTGTATTTCTAGTGTTTATTTGCTTCAGTTAAATGTTCTATACATTAAATTACTCAATAAAGAAGAACGGGTAAATGAAAATCACAATGACTATTCCAATGAATGTTCCTTAGTTACTAAAAAGATACAAGTTAATCTAAATAGTCTATGATGTAGGAAAGCAAAGCTGTACTGTTTAGAATATCAGTTGTTTTAGTAAAGCAAAATGAATGGTTATTTATATCTCCTTCTTTGAGATAAGTGACTAGATATGTTCATTTTGCTTATTTTTGTTTCAGCATGTACTTTTGTCAATTCTTAAGCTTTAAAAGTTATCTATAAAGTTTCCTCTAGCATTCACTCTAGGATAACTTCTGTTAAATACATTAGTAATTATGAAATGTAAGTTTCTTTTAGAAGGACAAACTTTTTCTAGTTATGAGATGTCATAAAAATCACTTTATGCATAAGAGCCATACTGTGATAAGTATGTTTGTGTGTGCTTTCTGGATTTCTAAAGTTTCCCACTACATAGGGGAATCCCAAGCTCCAGGGAATAACTTTCTCCTGAGTGCGTCTCATAATTCAAACCCACTCTTTCCTTTATAAAAAGGAACCCTTGTGCTTATGAATTAAATCACAAAATATCACAAGATTATTTTGCATGCTAAATTTTTGTAGAGCTAATTGCTCAAAATATACACTTGGTATATCGCTACGTATAAGTTTTAATAATAACTTGCCCATTAGTTGTAAGCAAACATGTATTTGACCATGGGTCTAATTTGGGAAGGGAGATACTTGTGAATGAATATCAACAATTGAAGAAGAGACATTTAATTATAACTATTACACTTACTTTAACTATTACCCAGTGTCATATGTTGAATACATATCTTGAATCTTCACACGATACCTCAGTTCCAGGATAAAGTCCACAAAGTTTATTATAGCAGAGACTCTAGAGTCGAGAGAGCTTGAGTGAGCTGACTGTAGATCACCTATCATCAGAAAATAACAAATCCATACTTGGAGGTAGTGGGTCAACTAACTCTCTCTCTCTCTCTCTCTCTCTCTCTCTCTCTCTCTCTCTCTCTCTCTCTCTCTCCACTTATGAAGTAAAAAAATCCATTAAAACAGTCTTTCTACATCACTTAATGTAATCAAGGCCATCCCCTGCAGCCAAATCCAGGATTGTATCTCTCAGTTGGTCCCAGACTTTGTCAAGTTAATAATTAAACTAACCTTTACAATAACCAATGCACAACCTGTCTTCTTGGTTTTTCCCTACACTACATTAGAGATCCTTCCAGCTCCTGCAGTTTTAGTACTGGCACGCTAGTCTAAACAAAGATGATGTCTTATTTATATCAGTAATAGCTCTCTCTTGGCTTTCTAACTTCTCTTCCAGACATTCCTTTTTCCTCTTTTAGTTTTATAAATCTTTTAAAATGTAAACCATGTGAAATAATGCTTTGCTCAAAGCCTTCAGTGTCTTTCCTCTGCAAAGTGATTAATAGTTTTAGATCTTATTCTGGTCTGCAAAGCCTTGGAGCAGGCATTAAACCTGCCAGATTCTCTGATCTTGTTTTGAAGTGATGATGCCCTAAGCCCCAGGCTCTTCTTTCAGATCTGTGAATGGATAGTTCTTTTGAATCTAAAGTGCTAGTGTAAGTAAAACAAAGGCTTGAAAAATCTATATGCAAAATTCTCTGTGCACAATGAATCCCTTTCTTCTTGGTGTTTTTTTTTTTACAAAAATATTAAGTTTACAGAAGCCTATAATAGCAAATATGTACATTTCAAAAGGTTAATTTTTATTTATGCATACATACATACATACATATATACATGTGTATTTCTGTGTATTTCTGTGTATGTCTGTCTGTATGTCAATATGTGTACAAACCACATATGTAGAGATACTGACAGAGATCAGAAAAGGGGTCAGATACCCTGGAGCTGGAGTGACAAACAGTTGTGAGCTACTTCACAAAGGTCTTGAAATTTCACTTGTGTTACCTGTAAGAACATCAAGTGCCCTTAAAATCAGCCACTTTCTAGTCTCCAAATGATTTATTTTGAAAGATATATGAATTCATAGAGCTGATGCTTTTCTGTGAGTAACTTTCTTAAATGAAAGTTAATCATTAATGAAAAAATAATTGTTCATGCTAACATTTCTTGAGAAATTTCCTCTAAAATCTGTACTTTACATAAGCCAAGATTCTTTTCAGAGAAATAAAAAATATTTTTGTTTTTATAAAAATGTATATAATTTCTGTTTCTTAATACTTGCATAATGTCATAGTTACTGAACTTTTAAAATGTAAAAGCACCCTTTTTATTCTTGAAGCTAGCACATTCAAATACTGTATTTTTATCACTTAATGTATAAAGAATCCTCAACATCTTCATGTTGGGGGCCTAGAGAGTTATCTTAGTGGTCAAGATCACCGAGTGTTTTTCCAGAATCAGGTTCAGTGCCCAGAACTCGTCTGGTTGTTAGCAAGCATGTGTAACTCTTGTCCCAGCATAGGCAATGGCTTCTAGCTTCAGTACATTCATGTATATGAGAGGGAAACATATAAACTGGAAATAAAATATTTATGCTGATGTTCTTTTCCTAATTAATTTCTTACTTTAGAGAGGAAGAATCACACATTTAAATGAAGCAGGACTTTCAAAATAGGTGTAGCAACAATTTTCTCCCAAATTCTCAACTATTGCTGGAATTTACATGGAATGTACATCCCATGGTAGAGAGGAAGTTGTGAAGTGATGCACTGATTTTAAAGCTAGATCTCTTAACAGAAAAGGTAAATAGGATAGCAGTCAAATTCCTAGTGATTACTCTAAAATTTGGTAAATGTATTACCTGCATTACTAGCTAAAGAACATATATATATTATATTCAATTACACACACACACACACACATATGTATATGTATATATATATATATATATATATATATATATATATATATACATATTTGAAATTGTTTTGACATGGAATACCTGATATAGATGATATAGATGACTATGGAAAATATACGTTGAATCCTTAAAGTTGAAGAGTCCGTAGGATTTGCTTTGTTGAAAATACACTTGAAAAATGCAAATACTATAGAATAAAATATAAAACAAAGGAATTTCAAAGGGGAGATTACCCAGTTAGTAAAGCTTTAGGTTTACAAAGATGAAGTCCTAAGTTCAGTCCTCAGGACAAACATAGAAAGAATAGGGTGTCATGATATACTTGAAATCCCAGCACTGAAAAATGGAGAGAGGAATATCCTTGGGACTTATTATATGCCCAGCCTAGCCTTTTAAGTGAATCATAATATCCCAGTGAGAGAAACTGTGTCTCAAACACAAGATATGAAGTGATCCTCAGAAATAATGGCCAATATTGATTTTTTTGTACACATACACACACACACACACACAAAGAGAGACAGAGACAAAGAGAGACAGAGAGCTATGGAGAGGGAGATAGAGAACACAACTTAATTTCTATCCTGGTAGAAAAAACCTTCAATCCCACCTACTTAGTACTTGTGTCAGGAAAACAGCAATTGTTAGGGAAGCCTAGACTACATAGAGTGTAAGACTGTCTGCACAGTTAGGTGAAGCCTGGTCTCAAACTAAAAATTAAAACTCAAAAAAAAAAAAAAAAAAACAAACAATAATAAAATCCTACAGCCTATGGATGTAAAATAACGGTAGAGAAATCTGTTTAGCCTGTGTAAGTCCTCGGATAACACAGAATAAAAGAAAAATGAAAATTTCAAAGTTTGTATGTGCATTACTATATTAAAACACATGGTAAATAATCTTATAAGACAATCCATGTTGTGGCTGCATGGTGGCATTATCAAGCCATTCCTTCACATGCTGTAAAACTGCTACAAGGCAAACTGTGGTACCCCCTGTAGTTAACTGCCTCCAGAAACGCAAACACGCCAACAACCTGCTCTCCCCAAAGGTCAAATCAACAAATCTGAGGCCCTACAAATCCCACCATGACCTAAAGAAAACAAAAACTACAAAAATAAAATAAAAATTAAACGATAAATTGTTTATTTAGATCAATAATCTATTATATATTGTGATTTGTATATTTTATAAAATGTAGAAATCATACAAAATTGAGAATTTTATTGTGTAACAGTAGAAGTAAACTCTTCCATATGAAACTCAAGGCACACATATACTAAATTCTTAAACATCTGGAGAACTTCGGAAGATTTGCCAAGTTTTAAAAAAATATACTCAACAAATGTGTATAGAAAATGAATTTGCTTCATTAAAAATTTGTGATAACTCTATAAAATTTCCTCTTCCAAATGTGGAAAGCTATTAAGTGATAAATTGGTGATCATTATAGAAATACAGCTATAGCCATTTGAAAGCAGATCAATCTTGAAGCATTAAAATATGGTAATGAAGAATTGATATTGTCCTGTAAACATTTTGCTTATAATCTATGTCTTAAACATAATATTTGATAAATGGAGAAAAGGGGCTACTGATCACTTTAGGAGAAATGCAAAGTGATGTGAAAAGGAAGAAAGAAAGAGAAAAATAAGCTGTTTAATTGAGACTTTGAGGACCATATGTGGGCTTCCTCAGCATCCTCAGGACCAACAGCTGCAGATAGATAAAGGCAGTGCCAAAAGCAAGCAGGCCCTCAGAGGCCACATCCTTGCTCTTAGCATCAGGTTTGGCAACTTTCCTGGGCAGGATACTTGTGAGCAGAGTTGGTTCTCATATTGTGCCAGTAACTTTCTTGGCACGTGTGGGTGACTCACACACACTTCTAACCATAGATGCCGATTAACTTCCCGAGTCCTTGACTTTAGTATTCTTGCTCAAAGTCACACACAGTTTGTGTCCTGAGCCATAATTTAAACTCCAAATGTCTGTTCCAAAACGATAAACTTTGCTGAGAGACAGATTTGCATAAACTCATGGATGTCAGCATTGTTTTTCAAACTTACAATATGCACCAGGTGCCCAAAGGAGAGAAGACCATACTAGATAAAGAGTTTGGGTTATTTCCTGTGAATTTACTTTCATTTTGGATAAAAATCTGTAGGAAACACATTGTGTGCTAATAGATGTATATATATATATATATATATAAATGTATATATATATATATAAATATATATATATATATATAAATGTAAAAATGTTTTTTCCATGTTTGTAATGTACTCATGAAAAGATGAACTAGGAGTCTTGTACAAATTTATTTTCTAACACTTTCGCTTCTGTAAAGACTTATAAGTAATATTTTCTAATTATCGATTAGTATTTATTCATGCTCATAATTTTGAATCAATGACTATGCACTGATTATGTTGTGTAATATATCATGAAAATTTCTTCTGATTGTAGTTATATAGAAATCCTGTAAAAATGTAAAGAATCTTTATATTTTGTCAATAAATATTGCTTTCTATTGTAAATTCTCACACATGCTCCATGAACACATTTAATCTCATCACTTTCTGATTGGTTATGCTATCTTCAACCCTAAAGATTGACATACATGTCTTAAATCATGTATGGTTTTATTTTAAAGAACACAATATACCTTATGAATACTCATTAAACTGTCAATTATTATTCACTTAGTTCATTAATAAAAAAATTCAAGGAGATAAATTATCTTTTAGTTGCTAACAGAATTATTCCTTCAGAATATGCAAAATGCAAAATAGTTTAAAATTCGATTTCCCTGTCTCCTTTGCTAATGCCTTATTCATTTTTCCAAATTGAGAGTCTAGATAGGGTACAGACATCCATATTTGAGAAGATGTTTAGCTGCAGGCCTGAATTTGTATCAATCGACCATATGTTTTTGCAAATTGCCTTCAGTTAAATGTAACTTTTCTTTCTCATCTCAAAGTATCCCCTATTATAAAAGCTAGAAATGCCCAGTATCAGTCTCATGTGTTTTAATGTTTAAATACTTAAATATAAATTTTGTAAATATGCTGGCTATGACAACTATAGCAACTACATTAACTATTGCTTGTGGAGTATCTTGAAAATCTCTGAACAACACCTCAAAAAAGTGCTTCTCACTCATACTGCTGGGGTTTTCAGTAGTAGTGGTCCTTGTCTCTTGGAAAGAGCACTTTTACTCTTTAGAGGAGGAAATTTAATTTATTATATATACATATATGTGTGTATATATATGTACATATATATATGTATAATAAAATATATATACATACACACACGTGTGTGCATGTGTGTAGATAGAGAGATACATAGAGAGAGGTTAAATGTTTATATGGATGGATGGATAGATAAGTGAGTAAGTAGATAATAATAGTAGATAGATGACAGATATGCACTGAAGTAGTTACTTGTGTAAGAGTTATTTCAGATGAATAGTTAATAGTACGATTTATGCCTTTTTCAAACATCCTTATTGGTCTTTTGCCCTCCTTGGTCTTCATCTACCTTCCTTTGCTCATCCTAAAGACTCCTTTTTTTTTTTTTCTAATGGCCCATTAAATAACAAGAAAATAATGTCTAGTCCTGGAAGCATAGCAAACTCTTTAGCTCTTTTAAAGTCTTGGATATTGGAAGAGAACCTACAACTACCATTTAATGAATAAAAATAATCTATCTTTCATAAATTCTTCTTTCATATATTATATCCTGACTGCAGGTTTCCTTTCTTCCCCCAAGTTTTACACATGTATATGTATATGATGTATATGTATTTGTATATGCATATGTATATGCACATGCATATGTGTATAAAATAAGCTACAATATGACCAGACACAGACCATCACACCAATGCTAGGCAAGGCACCACAGTTGGAAGTGAAGTGTCCCACAAGAAGGCATAAGAGTCCTGGACATCCCTTGCTCCTTCTGTTAAGGCCCCCACAAGCATACCAAGTTACTCAAATCATAAAATATTTGAAAAGAACCAAGTCAAAATCCTACAAACTCCGTGGTCTTTGTGAGCTCTCATGAGTTGTGGACCATGTTTTTGTGTTTTCCATGACTCCTCTAGTGCCTCTTATTCTCTTCCCCATTCTTGATACAACAGAAGAAAACCATTTCGGCAAACTACCAATTATATGCAGAGCTATGCAGTGCAGTCCATACAGATCTGTCCTATCTACAATATACCCCTGCACCTAAAGCTCAAAAAACATTGTGGAAAATGAAGTGGAAATATTGTAAGAGCAAGAGAATAGAGGACTTGCTATGATAGTTTGTATCACAGAAATTAAAAAAGTGAAAGTAATAAATACTTAATATAGTCAAATATTTTTCAATATTCAGAAAAATATTGCAAAAGAAGACTTACAAATGGCCTTCAAATGTTATGAAACTCAAAATTCAAATAGAGAAATATAATGCTAAATATCTTTATAAGATATTTACTTCATCTTTGTAAAAAAATTGAATTCAAAAATATTAGTTATATGACAATAATAGAAAACTTTGTTGCTATAGAATAGAATATCATAAATGTAGTCATTGTAGACAATAGTATGGATATTCTTCAAAACAGTAGGCAAAACTAGTATTTAGTTCAGAAAATCACCATATTAAGTATAAAGTAGTACTCCATTGTTTACTATGCATCATTTTCAGTAGTCAAGAAACTATATCAATGCAAAATTATAGTAATGAATGACTATATATTATGCATACTCATATGATAGAGGATATTATTTGTTCATATGAATGGATGAACTCCTGCTACTTAGGAAATATAGATACACCTGGGAGTTATGACATTAACAGGACATTTCATACTACAGGAGAGGAATAATTTGTCATAACCCCAAACTTTTGATTCGGTATAGGAACCTCAATGTCTTGAAAGCACATTAAAACAAACAATTAAAAAGTGTGAAAAAAATGGATTATAAGTTAAAGGAACTGCCTTTTGATAATAATAATAATTACTATGATTTTATATATATGGGAGTTTTGCATATATTTTTTATGTGTGCCATATATGTACAATTTTAATTAAAGCCCAGAGAATTTCTCAAATACTCTAAAATGGAGTTACAGTTCTTTGTGAGACACCATGTGGATGATGGGAATTGAACCTGGATTCTCTGAAAGTTTAACAAGACAAATATTCTTAACCATTCAGGTATATTTCTAGACTATAACCTCAATTTTAAATAGAGTATAAACGTCTATATAAATGTAGAATGTATATAAAAGAAAACAGTAAATTTGTTTGTACCTCCAAAAAATAATGTAAATTATGCTTATGAAACTCAGTTATATCATACATCTAGAGATAGATTTTGAAGGTTTATGTTACTAGAAATGAAAATTAGTTAAGTGTAGACCTTTAAAGTTTACATCACTGTTCTTTATAAATTTTTATCAACTAATTATCATTGTTTCTCCAAAAGTTTTATCTTCAAACATGATATAATTTAGCTGTTACTGTTCAGAAAATCACTTTTTAGTTGAGTTCATATGGATAAAGTTTGTGTGTGTGTGTTCATTATATAGACGCATAAGAAATCAATCTGGTTATCTGTAAATAAGGAAGGTAATCTCTTTACCATGAAAATTCTAAACACATTTTATTGACCCACCCACCATGTAAACAAAACAAAACAACAAAAACAAACAAACAAACAAAAACAAAAAACCACATTTCTGTGTATGCTATCCAGCCCTGGCTTTCTTTTGTTCATCAGTCCAAGCAAAAATTTCAAACCCTGTTGAGACTATTTGAATATCAGAAACACCTCACCATCCACAAAAGCATTTCTAATGCAGGAATGGCAAGAGTCCTAGGAGAGGAAGCAGAATTGGTTTCATTATGAGGTGTTAATCCTTCAGGGGTATACCTGGACAAATCCCAACCTTGACAGACTTATTTCTCAGAATGTTCTGCATTCACCTCACTCACCCAAGCCTACAAAAAGTCTTAGCCTTATAACTTAGGCCATTTGAAATCACCAGATGGAAGTCATTCTCAGAAACATTTTTTGTTGATTTAAGTGAGATCTTTTAAGACATCGACTTCCACCCTTAAAATAAGCTTTAATTTAATAATGTTAACTGATAAAATTGATTTATGTCATGAGATATGTGGTAAAATTATACACAATACTTTTGATACTGTGAGATGAAAGATATGAATGATATTTTAAAAAATCCTTAGAGAGACTTTCAGAATTTTCACACTAAATTTCCACTTTTGATATAATCTGTACTGTTTTAACTATTTTACCATGTCCAAAGAAATTTCTTGGACTAAAAATGAATTAAAAGTACAATATTAGTAAAAAGAAAAAAAGAAATTTTCCAGACAAATGTAAATTTGTTTTAATTATAAGAAGTAGAAAGTTTATTTCCATCCGAAAGTTATAATTTACAAATCAATCAAAAATGATGGTCAAGGGGAGTCAGAATTGTTTAGTAATATCATTAATTTAATAACTGATAGAATAGAAAGCATCAAACAAAATAAAAAGAAACAGGTATAAATATTTTTAACTTGCATCAAACACACATAGTTTGTAACAATCCTCTCCCTTTTTAATAAGATTTAAAGAATGAATATGCTTTAGCAGAATTTATGGTATCTATTTGGATTTGTAGACACAAACTGGAGGCACTCTTAACTGTATGTCATTTAGTGTGCTTGTAAATCAATACAAAACAAAATACAGGGATACGACTGGAAAAATCACATCAATATAGATTTTTTACTTGCTCTGGCAGTATTTATTTGCTTCATTGTTTCTTCATTTTTGTTCACTGTTACAGAAATTTCCTAGAAATATATACTCTTTGTAGTTTTCCAGAATACATGTTAGGAAGATGCACTTCTGAAGTGTTTCTCTATAGTAACTAAACAACATGTAACATTACCAACTTAGTTGATAAACTCCCTGATTTTTTTTCAGAAAATGATGTTTTAAAAACCATGTTATATGCAACTTGAATGCATAAAGGTTAAAAATAATTATCAGGACAAAATTCAATTTTTGTTACAGTTGGAATAACTTAAATGATTATTTGAGACATGGTTATGTCTTCCCAATAAATACAGAAGACATGATAATCTGCTACAAATCATATTTGATAAATATCTTTCTCAAATTTGGATTCATAATTTTTTATTGAATTTTTACTTATCTCTCCTGCAATTATTTCAGACCAGTAGAAAAACCGTTATCTCCAATATTGTAATTTCTATGTGCTGGTCAGTTTTTTCACTTAAGTGAGCATTCCTCTAAATCTGCAGCTTTGTCGTGAGTCTTGCCACATTCCTGATTCTTCCATAAGGAATTATTCAATGAGCACAAACAGGAACAAATGAAAAGAATAACAACCTTAATGTGGTGGTATATGCCTTTAAAAAGGAAAGAAAGTCTATTTACACAAATATATAAACAACTACACACAAAAATAAAAAAAAACTTTGTAAAATGATATATAAGAAGGGAGAATATATGGAATGATTATTTGGTCTTATCTGTATGAAATAAGACAACTAATACTTACAGAATAATTTGCTACCAGCCTTCTTCGATGGCAAGTAAACAGGTTGAATTAGCTAAAAGAAGAGAAATTTCATTGAAGAGAAAATTTGTAGACTGCAAAAATTCCTCTTAACAAAATCTCACTTGTGATTTGAATTTTAGTCAAAGCTCATATTAACTTGTCTTCTTTTTTGTTGTTGTCATTTTATTAGATATTTTCTTATTTACATTTCAAATGTTATCCCCTTTCCCAGTTCCTCCTCAAAACTCCCTATCCCACTATCCCATCCCCCTTGCCCTGCTTCTATGAAGGTGTTCTCCTACCCACACACCCACTCCTGCCTCCCTACCTCATATTCCCCTATATTGGGACATTGAGTCTTTACAGGACCATGGGCCTATTCTCCCATTGATGTCCAACAAGGCCATCCTCTGCTACATATTGGGCTGGAGCTATGAGAACCTCCATGTGTATTCCTTGGTTAGTGGTTAAGTCTCTGGGAGTTTTGGGGGGTCCGGTTGGTTGTTATTATTTTTATTCCTATGGGACTGTAAACCCCTTCAGCTCCTTCACTCCTTTCTCTAACTCTTCCATTGGGAATCCCACTGGGGACCCTGTGCTCAGTCCTACAGTTGGTGGAGAGCATCCCCTCTGTATTTGTCAGGCTCTGGGCCCATAACCTCTCAGGGGAGAGCTATATCAGGCTCCTGTCAGCATGTACTTCTTGCAGAACACATTAAGCTCAAGAAGGAAGACCAAAGTGTCAGTGTTTCCGTTCTTAGAAAGAAGAACAAAATACTCATAGGATCAACTACATAGACTGTGGAGCAGAGACTGTAGGAAAGGCCATCTAAAGCCTGCCCCACCTGGGGATCCATCACATAACTTATCATCTTAAGAGCCTTGAAAATACAGTAAAGTAAACTTAGGAAATTAACCTCCTGGTATAGTAGCTGTAGTGCTTCTTTTACAAATTTCTTTCATTCTCTCTCTCTCTCTCTCTCTCTCTCTCTCATCATCATCATCCCAGGTATTTTAATGTAAAATCTCAAGATATACCACAGTCTTTCTTCAGATGTGAGAAATAAATTTGTTCTTTTCATTTTAAACTCCATAAAGTGGAATTGGATAGCAGAACGTGATATTAGAAAGCTGTTGCCTTTGTCTTCTACCTTATTATAAGATGCAATTGGAATCTACCTTCCTACCACAGACCACAGTACATTTAATTTCCAACATAGAAAGAATGACAAAAACTATGATTCCTTTGACCAACTCACAGGCTCTGCGATGGCTACTCCCTTGCACTCTAATATTTCTAACTAATATGCTATGTGTAATTATAAGATGCAGAGCTCCACCCTGTAGACTGGATGGTCTGGTACTGGAGATGCTCAGATTTATACACTAGGGGTCAAACAGGGAGGAAGAATCAAAATAATTTTCTAGATAATTATGTTATAAAAATGTCTTCTAAAGTTTTATGTTGTTTTCACTAGACCATGGGCTGCTCTGCCCTATTGGAGAAGTGTGTTTTAAAAATGGATACAAGAGTCAACACAGAGATAAACAACTGGTCAAAGTACTAAGAAAAAGATATTGATTGTTCATCCTTTACCAGGATATGTACATCACTCCTAAAGAACCCGACACACACATCCCTTATACAAAAGCACAGAAAGCATAAGCAAATAGCGGGAAGGGTGAATGTAAGAGTAAGATGTTAGGAGAGGAGTGTTATAAAATAATGTGTTCTAGACATGGCATGACTTCTTCACCCATGAACAGAGAATAGCGGGGCTTATTTGCATTAGACCTGCATAAGATCAACCCAAACAAACTTCTATCATAAATAGACTAGATAATCTCCAAGATCCATCCCTTATTGGGGACCTTTTGGCAATTAATAGCTGCTGAAACAATACAATTATTCATTTTTGAGTTTGTGGCCATTACAAGATTGATCTTTAGACTCCAGTTGTTAAGTTCACACCTATGCACATATTTGAAGTACAAATGGACTAAGAAATTATTAAAAATTTAAAAACATAAACTTAACAGGATGATGTGCTGAGTGTAACATTTAGGGAAGCTAATTGTGTCGTACTGGAGATAATCACTAGATCATGAAAAAGTTGTAGTTGAACACACACACACATGCAAAGAGAAAAATGATTCTCCTTTTCCATAAAGCCACCAACTGACAATGTTTCCTCATGAACAATAGGACATCAAGATCTTTTTCTGCTTTATGCAAAAGAAAAAAAAGATTGTAATTACATGACTTTGTTCTCACAGTATGTTGTTTGCTTTCTCTTGAACTTTGACGCAGGTATACTCTTTGTGTAATAAGGAGACATTGGTGAAAATATAAAAAAGTATAAACTACATTGTATAATACTTGCAAATAACTTTGCATATGAAAGTAAATATACTTTATATTGATTTAAAATTATTATCAATTCTAAAATTTCATCACATATAAATTATGTAGTTTAAGCTGAATGATGAAAAGTACGGATATTTCACAATAACAACTGTTTTCTTAAAGAAAATTTAGCCTAAATTCATAACCAATCTACATCTGTTGAAGAATGAAAAGTTATGAAAAAATAAAATCTCAAATATTCCTATATTTTTCTCATTTCAAAGTTTTTAGAGAGCTAGTGTTAGAGCTCAGGAATAGAACACTCAAGTACATGAGAATTCTAGTTCTATCCACAGCACCGCTCCAGGTAAACAAACAAACAAACAAACAAACACAAAACCTTGATAAAATCATGTGGCACCAAAAATAACAATGTTAAATATGTGATAGAGTAAACCAGACACCTCAAAAGACTAGACTTATGTATTTGATCATTTTTTTTTTTAAAAATATTTTTTTAAAAAAATATTTAGGTATTTCAATTGGGAAATAGGTTGCCTTTTATACATTTTTTTAAAAAACATTTTAGATGAAGTTGGATCCATACTTTATAACTTGTATAAAACTAGGCATGAAGTGGCCCAAAGAACCAGTAAAAAACTTTAAACTACTGTAGTAGTGACTTAACGATAAATACCCTTATCGGTTTCTGTTCTAGCTTTCAAATACTTGAAACAATAACCTCTGAAGTTTATTAACAAGCTTTAAGTACTATGACTGGCCAGGCAGTCATCCATTCAGACACTTTAAATCATCTACTTCTTAACTATGTATTCCTTTATTTACCTTAAATATGAGTTTATTTGATTTGATCTGCTCTATGTATGTCCTTATAGGGAATCTCTTCTCAGTCTGTTCATCTCAAATCCTTCTGGTCAGACTCTAGTGGTCTCTCTTCGCTCTCTACCTCAGACACCTGGCTGGGATGAAAAGTCTAGCCTTCCTATCTCCTCTGCCCAGTTATAGGCTGAATCACCACCTGTTTTTTTCTTTTTTGTTTGTTTGGTTTTTCTTTGTGTAGCACTGGCTATCCTGGAACTCTGTAGACCATGCTGGCCTCGAACTCAGAAATCCACCTGCCTCTCCCTCACAACTGCTGGGATTAAAGGCATATGGCCACCACTGCTCAGCATGCTGAATCACCTCCTTATTGATAAACCCAAGATGATGGGGAACAATTTTTACATAATACTGAGATCAGAGATGCTTGACCATGCCATCATCTAGTGTAAACAGATGTAATTTTTAAAGTGGCAATATTTCTCTATCCCTGTGTTTATGTTCTGATTTCAGAATCACGACTGTGGTGATATCTTCTGATGCAACAGGTACAGCCACCAGCGGCGGCGTTGGGAACCCGTTTCACTTGAGAGAAAGGCTGGGAATGAAAAGGGAGTGGAGGGCGAGAAAAGCATGGGGCCAAGACAACGTATGCTGATCAAGGCCAAAAGTTTAATATTTTGCTTTCACATATAAAGGGGGAGCCCCACCCTCCAGAGTCTCTTCCCAGTTCAGCCCAGGCCCTGGGAGAGGAGATAGTAGCCAGAAGGTGTCAAGGCAAGCTCAGCAGGCAGTCCATTCTTCTTAGCTCCTGTTGCAGACTGCAGGGCAGCAAGGCCCACAATGCAATGCCTCCCAGGTCCTACTGTTATTTGATCTATTGTGGTAAATGACTCGCAGGCCTGCTCAGACCTGGGGGAAGCACACACACAGGGGTCAATGTTGTCAGAAACACTTTGAATTTATCACTAACCATGTTGAACTAATTTTTGGTCATTAGTTAGTTGTTCCATAACCAGTACTGTTACAAACATTCTTATCTATATTCAATTCTTGACCCACAGTTTAAGAGGCTGAGACAGTTTGTCTTCTCTGAAAAGTTACAAAGCTATTCCTCAAAATTAAATTCAAATCATTTTAGCAGTCTACAATTCAACTTCTGATTAAACGACAAAAGTGGTTTAAAATAGGTGTGTTAACATGTATTTGTATGTCCATGTTGCTACCAGCATTTATTTTCAGTTATCCAAAAGGGAAACAGACATTGTGTTTCTCAAAGGATAAGGAAACTGGGACATATGCTATTTATATTACAAATAGGTTATACTTAACATTCACAATGCAGCTAGTTCTGCTGCTATATAATGACAACTAAAGTTATGCTAGAGGATGTAGTCTATTCACCAAAACTCAAATACTGTGTGAGTCTCATATCTGTGAAGCATGTAGAAAAGTCAAACTCATAGAGACAGAAAAAAGAATGGTGAAGGACAGTAGGAGAACAGGAGATTAGAGAGGTTGTGACAGGCAGTACTAATATGAAATACTCCCCAAAATTTAGGAGGCTTGGTGTGTCTCTCTGTCTCTGTCTCTCTCTCTCTCTCTCTCTCTCTCTCTCTCTGTCTCTCTCTTTTTTTAGACAGGGTTTCTCTGTATAGCCAAGGCTGTCCTGGAACTCACTCTGTAGACCAGACTGGCCTGGAACTCAGAAATCCACCTGCCTCTGCCTTCCAAGTGCTGGGATTAAAGGCATGTGCCACCACTGCCTGGCAAAGCTTGATCTCTTAAAGAAATATTTATCATTATTATTATATGACTACTGTCAAAGAAAGGTGAAATTGTATCTCATAAGACTTTAACACAACAAATACCATTGACTGAATTTGTATTCTTTTGTGTTTCAATCTTTTATAAGTTTATAGTGATAAAAGAGTTGATCATTATTTTCTGATTGTAATTCTGTTACCCAAATTATAGAAAGATTTAGACTTTCCCTTTCATCTTTAAGTTAAAAGGTTTCCTTTACTTTTCATCTTTAAGTTAAAAGATTTTCAATTCATTTTATTTTCTATTTTTTTCTTACATTCTTGAGATTGAAATATAATTACAATATTCCTTCAATCTTTTCCTCACCTCAAAACCTTTCATGTAACTTTTCTTATGCTCTTCAAAAATCATAGCCTTTTTTCCCCATTATCAATTGATTTTAATCAAACTGGAATGAAGATTTCACTATAGACACTAAGATTAACATGTACTATTTAAACACAGGAATCGCTAAGATCTAATGTTGAGAAGTAAAAAAAAATCAAAATTTAAAAACAAAACATATAATTTATATGTTGTAAAGGTCTTATGACAGGTATAAATAAATCATGCTTACCCTTGGAGGATTTCATACCTTATTTGTCTCAGAACTTATTACTTACCTTTCTTATTGATGTGACCAAAGGCCTGGTAAGAAGCACATTCTAGGAGGAGTAGCTTATCTGGACTTACACTGGAAGACTAGACATTATTCCAGTGTAAGCCCTCACAGTGAAGGCATGCTGTGTTTACAATTCTGATAACCAAATTATAGAATCTTAAACTTGTCAATATTTCCATCTGACATATATATGACATATATATGTGAATATATATATATATATATATATATATGATCTCTATATTACTGATCATATATTTAATACTGACAATAGTTTAAATGTTCCATTTTTATCACAATTGATTCCATGACAGGTGACAAAGTGCTCAAATTAATTTAGATCTTTTTAAGTTTCCTTAAGTTTAAATTTCATAAATTCCATAAATATGTTAATATTAATAATTTAAAGATTGACATAAAGAAAAAAACTGATAGGATGTTTGTTTTTTTTCTTTCTTTTTCTTAAGTTGTGATACTATTACTTACTGTTTTCATTTTTCTAGAGGTTATAGGTATGTTACTCTGCTTATCTGGTCTTCATTTACTTTGGTAAATGACATGTATGAGAAATTAATAATTTAGTTAATTTCCCCTGAGATTCTTTCTCATACCAGTCAGAATGGCCAAGATCAAAAACTCAGGTGACAGCAGATGCTGGTGAGGATGTGAAAAAAGAGAAACACTCCTCCTTTGCTGGTGAGATTGCAAGCTGGTACAATCACTCTGCAAATCAGTCTGAAAGTTCCTCAGAAAATTGGACATAGTACTTACTACCTGAGGACCTAGCTATACCACTCCTGGGAATATACCCAAAAGATGTTCCAACATATAACAAGGATACATGCTCCACTATGTTCATACCAGCATTATTTATAATACAAGAAGATGCAATTAAAATTATCTTGAAAATGCAGAAATTGACAAAACTGTCAGTATATGTGCCTTGCTGAAGACAGAAATTTTAAGGCAATTTCAAAAAAGTTATCTGTGGACAGACTCCCAATGATTAAGATTGAAAATTAGACACTGAGAACACTATGTCCCTTCTTACTCTATAGTTGTCAAGACTGATAAACAATTTGATTATGATGCAAGTATAATAATGAATATATGACATCTATCTAAGTAAGAAGACATTCGAGAGTTTTGTTCATAGCACTGAAGGACTTAAAAGGGCTGAATAGATTAAAGACTTTTCCAAGATGGTCTTTCAGATGGAAAATTGTTTAACCCTATAAAAACATCAATGATGGACTACAGAATATATCCTAATAACATGAGTGTAATGTTTCCAGGATTAGACCAGAAACACATTCTGGGAGAAGAGGCCAAAGCAAACAAACCTGTAAAATTGAACAATGGAAGTTTCCCAGTAAATTATCCAAAATCAGTTGAATCAAATATTTGTTGACCAAAAGGTTCAAAATACATAAATTAGTTCAAAATGGGATTTCATTAGTAGAAGAGTGTGCTCATTTTTTTTACAAGTCTGTGGTGAAACAAATCAAATCAAACAGTCACTTGAGAAAAATAAGTACTTAGCAGACCCTTAGGAACTTCATTCAGATAAGGCCAGGTAGCTCCAACCCTCTTGCTTTTTGTTAAGACCTCTACAGGTAACATGTCAAGTAAAGGATGTTCATGTAGATAACCAAAACTCTATAGAGGTCTAGGCTAATACAACTTTTTGTTTCATATTTTCAGAAATAAATATTTATACCAACAAAAGAAGAACAATTTTAAATTAGAGAATATTTATATAATAAGATACATAATTTTAATACAGCCATACAAACTACTTGTATTTAAAGAACTTAAATAAAAATTATTCTTCAAGAATTTAAAGAAATATTTAATGCTCTTATTCATTAGGGAAATGCAAATTAAAACAACTGTGATATTTCACCTTATACCCATCAGAATTACTAAGATCAAAACTCAGTGAGAACACATGTTGGCAAGGAAGTGGAACAAGGGGAACACTCTTCCATTATGTGTGAGATTGCAATCTTATACAACTCCTTTGGAAATCAATTCATTGGTTTCTCACAAAACTGGGAATAATTCTACTCCAAGACCCAGCTATACAACAAATGAGCATATACCCCAAAGATGCCCTATTATACCCGAAGGGAACTTGCTAAACCATGTGTATAGAACCTTTATTCGTAATAACCAGAAACTAGAAACATCCCAAATGTCCCTCAAATGAAGATTTGATAATAAAAATGTGGTATATCTATACAATGGAATACTATTCAGCTATTAAAAATAAGACATTATGATATGTGCAGGCATATGAATGGAACTTAAGATTATCATCCTGAGTGAGATGGCCAGAAAGTGGCATGACTTACAGTGGAAGGACAGGGACATCAATTCACCCACAATACTTACAACCTGAAATTTGTCCTGCTTACAAGATGCTCAGGGATGAAGATGTAGCAGAGACTGAGAGAATGGCCAAAGACTGTCCCAACCTGAGATACATCCCATGGGTGAGAGCTATTAATGACACTCTGCTATTCCTGTGGGCAGAAACCTAGCATAAGTGTCTTCTGAGAGGTTTCATTGAGCTTTGGATAAAAATATATTCAGAGATCCATAGTTAAACATCACATGGAGCTCAGGGAGTCTTTTGGAATAGTTGGATATTGAATTGACCCAGCCCAAGGGGTCATGGATACCACAAGAAGACTACAAAGTCAACCAACCTAGATGCATGGAGCTCAAAGAGACTGAACCAACAACCAAAGAGTATGCAGGAGCTGGACCTAGGACTCCCCACATTTGTATTTGGACTTCATGTGGGTCTCCTAACAATTGGAGTGGAAGCTACTTCTGACTTTTGTCTGCCATTGGATCCCCTTCCCCTACCTGAACTGCCTAGCTGTGCCTCAGTAGGATATGAGGTGCTTAGTCCTGATGGGACAACCAAGGTGTCTTGGTACCTTAGGGGGATTCACATTCTCTTAGGAAAAGGGGAGGGGAAATAAGGGGATGGATTTGCAAGGGTGGGATTGGGAAGAGAGGAGAGAGTGGGCAATGATTGGGATGTGTTGTGAATGAAAAGAAATAACTTATGGAAATAAAAACATATTTCTAGCAATAAAAAGAACAATTTTTAAATCAAAAAGCAATATAATATAAAATAGAGAATTTTAATATAGTCATATAATGTATTTGTATTTTATTTTAAGCGCTATTATAAAAGTGCAACATTAACATTAAAGGAATGAAAGTACAAAGTAAAAGCTAAAGACATGCAAGGTTAATTTCTCAAAAGGAATTATTTTAAGCACTAAGTGTAGCTTAGTCATATAGTGTATACAATTTACAGTGATGTACAGTAATGTGCTAGATGCCTGCTTATTGAATCACCACCAGCAATGTTAAGCCTTCCCCTCTATTCATGGAAAGATCCTATACTGGCATTTAGTGTTCACCCTTTAAACCACATTTTACAGTCCTGTTTTTAAAGGTATATTTATATATACAAATGCTTTGCATCATATTATATATGGATAACAATATTGGCTATATTATATACTAGTAACAGTGGTGTGCTTAGGAGCAGTAAGCCATACTGTTGTGGTAAATCTCTAACCCAAATAGGACAGGTCAAAGAAAATACAACTCAATAATTACAAATATATTTTGTAAACCTAGATTGGGTAGATTCAACACTTCACTACTCTATTCCCCAGCTATGAGACCATTATAACTTGAGGGTTTTCCAGACCCTGTATTTGTCCTTCTACCTCCTGCTTCCCTGTCGTCCTGTTCTCTTTCATCATCCTCAGTCTTCTTCTCTCTCCTCTCCCTCCTGTTCTCTTTTCACCAACCTTTATTTCTTTACCTCCCCTTCTTCTGCCCAATCACTGGCTCCAGGCTTTATTTGATAAATTAAGGTGAGCAGAAGGTTCACTAGAAATCACCTGTGTAATGATTCACTCCTCATCTGCAGCCCTTTCCAGGTAAGGGGAATTAACATCAAAATACAAGGCCTAGGCTATCCACAACACTTCCCCCTTTCTGTCCAATTAGAAGTCTCTTTTCTCCCAGATATAAATTAAACACAACTATATTACCATATTATAATTGTTAAAGTACAAGATAGACCTAACACCCAGTCCATCATTTTTGTTAACTAAATAGAACCTCTGTCATCTTTCCTAACTAAAAGACTTAGTTCTGAAACCTGGCCTTTTCCCTGGCTTTAGAATGAATGTCAGCTGAGAATCATCCTCTCAAATCTGTTCTCTCAATGTAAATAGACTGGGTTGACTATGAGACTGTAATTTTTCAACCCTGTCAGAAATCCAGAATGACTGAATTAACTGAAATTATGGGAAGCACAAAGCATAGCTTCTAAAACTTAGCCAATATATAAAGACCACTGAATACCTGGACAGTCCCTATACTTCAAAACGTTGGAGCATCTGATCTCCTGCCTTCTGGCCCAGGATCATCTGACAGACCTAGTAATGCAGAAGTATTAAGAGCTTATTACTCTGTCTTGGCAGACATAATCAGTCAGCTATTCTGCAAATGTGTCTTTTTCTGGACAGTAATTTGTCTGTAGATGAAAAGAGGCAGTTCTTGCCTAGTGGCTGTCCCACCACAACTGGAGTAACTCCAATGATGCTTAATTTCTTCTTAGAATCCAAGACAGGAAAGCTGTCAGGAGCAGACAGGTCTCTAATCAAAATGAACATTTATATAGGAATGTTTGTAATGCCAATTTTATGGTTTTTGAAAACCAAGTATCTATGTAAAGCAATCTGGACTGTAGTCCATTAACTCCTCCCAGCTATTTCTAATTAAAATCTAGAAAACACCCTAACAGTAAACTCAGAGCCATGAATTTGCTATAGGCCCTTAACTTATTGGTTAACCATCTCAAATCAGTTAACAAAATTAAAAAAGGACTGGGTCTAAGCCTTATATTCCTAAGTGTGCTATATAAGCACAATGCTCATGAGAGTAACAATATTAATCTCACTTTCATATCAATAAGAAACTCATACCAATGTAAAACTTAAATTTGAAATCAAAATAAATTTTGTATCATTTAGAAAATATAACTGTAGCTTAATAACAATTATATCGATTTCTACCAAATAGGTTAGGGCTAGGTAATCAATTCTAACTATTTCTCCCTGTTTCAATAAAACCATTACTTTCCCCTATAAGGACAACCTAATATTAACCACCTCAGTTGCCAAGTCCAGGGAATAGGGGTGCCAACTCTTCATTAACTTCTTCAAGCTGAATACGGGTGTTGAGATATTAGAAGAGGGGCAGGGTAAGGGTAAATTGATGAGCCTCTGATGTTTGTGTCTTCCTTGCATCCAGCTGAAATTCCAGGACATCAGAGGTTTGAGCATGTCTGCTCTGCTTGCTTGATGAGTAGATAAACCAAGGCTGTGTATTCTGCAATATACAATTCTCAAAACAAATTTTAGTATCAATATAATTTTTTGTTGGAATTCTGGAATCTACTCTTCTGGTGGCCTTCCTCTGTCATGTATAATCCATATAATTCTAGAAGGTATAATTACCTTAATGACCTCTTCTGAAAACACACAGACAAAACCTTTTTCCCAAATCAGCATCTCCTTGGGCCAATAACCAGAAAAACCTTTATCTTGACCTCTTTTCCATAATTTAATGGCTATATCAGCCACATATGGCTTCAGCTCTCCTATTTGACTTTCTGGTCCTACACATTTAAGCCATCTGGCTCTTTGTTTTACTAGGGATAAAGTCCCAACTCCTTGAAACTGGATTTCTACTTCTTGAAGTTGCCAACTTTTAGGCCAAGGATTTGAAGAGATAATGGTGACATCTGCTCCGGTGTCAACAATCCCTTCAATCTCAGTATTATTCACTAGTATTCTTAGTTTTGGTCTTTGATTCTCTGTAGAAATTTGGCAAAATATTTACTTTTGGCTCCCTGTGAGGCCTTCTGAATTGTCTATAAAACTTGCCTGAGCCTTGTCTGGTCTCAGAACATCTGTTTTTGAAGCAGTGATATTTAATTGTCATGAGGAAGAGAACTCTCCCTGCCTGGCATTGGAGCCTGTGAGACCACCCCCCCCCCAGAAGTTTTTTGGCAGGTTATTGCCCCATTTGTCTTTTGTTGCTCTATATTCCCTTGTCAGATGTTGGCCTTTGCCACATCTTTGACATATTCCAGAAGGCAAAGGCCCCTTTTTTTATCACTTTGATTTTTCCAGAAGTTATTTCTCAGATGACCCTGTTCACCACAATTAAAACATTTTAAACCCTGGGTCATCTCTATGTGTTTAGTGGGAGCTTCACCTATTAATCTCATATCAGCTGAGCAAGATCTAACCTCAGCTGTGTATCTAATCCACACATCTATTGATGCTGACCTTGTCCTAGTGGTCTGATTGTTTCTTTGCATTAAGCATTTGAATTTTCAAAGGCTAAAGACTCAATTATTGCCTTTCTTGCTGCTGAATCTGATATACTCCTTTCCACAGCTGAGGTTAGCCTTTGTAAAATGTCAGGGAAGTGTTCTTTTGGACCTTGTATGACTTGAGTAAATGGTTCAAGTCTTTCCCCTGATTCTGCGACTTTGTCCTAAGCCTTTAAAGCTGACAATCAACACAATGCCAGAGTTTCTTCATCATATACAGCTTGCTCCTCTACCTCAGCAAATCAACCTTCACCAAGCAGTTGGTCTATGTAATCTCTCTTCCTCTGGCTCTACTTTGTCATGCTATCTTCCTCGCCTCATCTCTCCACCATGCAAACCATTATAAATTTGCAGCAGGTTCTAGTATTTCTCTTGCCATATCTTTCCAGTCCTGGGGGATTATTTTACTTTTAATAACCCAAGAAGTCAGGATTTGTTTTCCAAATGGAGAATGGATTCCAAACTCAGTGACACTTTCCTTAAAATTTCTCAGATCTGACACATCCACAGGTTGCTATTCAAATTCTTGATAACCCTGTGGATAATTAATATCTGGAGGTCTTTGTTGTATATTAACTGGATAGACTAAAGTTTGTTTTTTAATAACTCTTGGTTGACTTTCTCTAGTTTCTTCTGTCTCTGAGTATTTTCTTTAGTTAAAATTTTAAATTCTTCCCTTAAGGTCTGTGTCCACGCTTTATATCTTTCCTTTTGTCATTCTTCCTGTTCCTTAAGTTCCTGTAGTCTCTGTTCAATGTTCTGCCTCTAAATTTTGAATTTTTCCTTATATTGTAAATCTAATATTTTACTGTCCATTTTATTTTGATTGACTAATTGTAAAAGGTTCTTCTCCAAAACTTGCTTCCATCCCTCATTATTTTCTCTCTGCTGCTCAGTCTGATCTGTGATCTGCTGCATCCTCTGTTCTATCCTCTTTTTAAGCTCCTGTGTCCCACCTTTATTCTCCTCTTTCTGTTGCTTATTTTGATTAATAAAATCCTGAATGTTTAGTTTTAGTGTTACTTGTAATCACTTTCTAAAGCAAAGAATTTTTTTTTTATCTAGGGCCCTGTCTTTTGAGAAGGCATAGTAAATCAAGAGAATAAATATTACAATAGCAATAAATCATAAGGTGTCTATTCTTCCTAAGTCGATTCCTGTCAAACCATTCAAAATATCACATAAAGCCCAAAAGGTATTTATTGTGTTTCTCATCTTTAAGTATCAAAAGGTTATATATCTTTTCTATATCAAAGAATTACCTGGTTCAGAGCCCTCAGTTCACTGTTTCTGCCTAAAAACTATCTCGCAGGCAATTGTGTTTTAGGATCACCTGTTCCTCCTTGCAGTTTTTACAGGGTCTGATCAAGCCCAGCTGCAGGCTGAGTGCTGATCCTGACTCTGGTTGTAGCTCTTTGTTTGGGGGTTGGAGGAGGAAGCCTTTCTGTGGTTCTTTGTAGGCCCCTCAGATTCACTCAGCTTTGTATGGGGGTGTGACCTCAGGTTAGCTGAGTTCTAAGCAATAAGTTGGGTGCCAATTTGTTGCAGTAAATCTCTAACCCAAATAGGACTGGTCAGAGAAAACACAACTCAATAATTATGAATATATTCTGCAAGCCTAGATTGGTCAGATTCACCACTTCACTATTCTATTCCCCAGCTATGAGACACTTATAACTTGCTGGTTTTCCAAACACTGCATTTGTCCTACCTCCTGCTTCCCTGTCATCCTCCTCCATCATCCTCCGTCTTCTTCTCTCTCCTCTCCCTCCTGCTCTATTTCCACCAACCTTATTTCTCCACCTCTCCTTCTTCCACCCAACCACTGGCTCCAGCCTTTATTTGATAAATTAAGGTGGGCAGAAGGTTCACTAGAAATCATCTGTGTAATGATTCACGCTTCTGCAGCCCATCCCAGGAAAGGGGAATTAACATCAAAATACAAGGCTGAGGCTATCAACAACACCACACCATATAGCCTAGGTATATAATAAGTAAAGACACCTATTCTTGTAAAAAATATGTAGTCTAGGATATGTGCACAAAGGTAGAGCTTCTAATGATGCATAGTTCAGACTATGTCACTGGTGTGTAATGAATGACTATTTTCTAATGAATCAATTTTCTTCAATCAAGGCAATTGATTTGCCTAAATGAATTATATAAATTAATTTATTTCTTTTTCTTTCTGATCCTGAGCACATATCAGAAAACTAAGGCCTGAAATTTCACCAGGCATTTGTTTTATAAATAAAGTTTTATCGGTACAGCCACACCTGTTCACTGCAACTGTGCTGGCAGGTGACGTTTCTGCTACAAAGAAAGAAACAAGAGACTATACTGAATGAAGAAAAAAATATGTTACATATTCATGTTTATAGAAAATGTGTTCTAATCCCTAGATTACAAATTTACCCCTGCTACCTGAAATTTCCACAATTCAAAACTGGAGCATTTGAGTTCAATGAAATGGAACAAAGATGTATTATTTTAAGGTATTTCCCAAGTTGTACCTTGTCGAGCTTTAGAAATATATTTCAGATGTTCCTAGAGCTATGGTCTCAATAATTTTGAAATAATCATAATAAATGGTTAAACAAAATGGGCACAAGAATGCCTTACTACATGTAGAGACTGTGAGTAATGTTTTCAAGGGAGTAGTTTTCTGTTTGAGATTCTACTGTTCATTGTAAAAAGCTTTCCTAATATTAAAAATCCAGAGTTACTGCTCTCAACACTTGAAAAAATATATCCTTGGAACAAACTGTTAAATTATGCAAACTGTGTGGGTTTTAAAGTGTGACCAGATAGGCTGTTAGAAAATTAACTCTCAACTAGTTTTCCAGTTGAAGGCAACTTATGCCTTTTAATAGCAAACTCGCCACATCCCACTATATTTTGCATAGAGAATAATGAATTCAATAATTTTGGTTTTAAAGGCTAATGTAGTCATGAAAATTCAGTGTTTGTAGCCACTCAAACTAATTGTTCCATTGAAAATATAATGAAGAAGTCATAAAGAAATTTCATAGATTTTTCAAAGTACTGGAGCAATAAATGATCCCTTGTGGTTTCTTTTTGAAATGCTATTTTCTGTGCTTCACAGATCTTACCAACTGAATGTGAAAAATTCAGGATATATTTATATATTAAAAAGATATGGACATTCCTGGCCAACATACAGATGGTGAGAATTTAAGTTCATTCCCAGGGACACATTTCAATATATAAAGCTAGAGAAGCCGATAAGTGATTTTAAAAGAAGCTGATTATAGAGTGTGAAATTTTTCTATAAAAAAAACTGAAGCTCTTGCAGTATTAGCAGATGACTCCTCAAATATGGTTTCAAATACATTTTTAAAAAGGGACTACGTATTTTTTAAGGTATAATATTCTAAACATGGTGACTGTTCAATAGCACACATGGCAATATAAATCTAGGGATAAAACCTTAACCACAAAGAAAGAAAGAATTATAATACATTTCAGGCTTTAGAGATGCAGTTGTTGAAACCAAATATTAGGACTCTCCATTTAGTGAGTCTGGTCAGTTGGTAGCATCTTGTCTGTAGTTAAAGCATCCTCATTTTGCTTGCAACAACTAAGGTGAGGCATAAACACTTGATTACATTCTTTCTTGTTTACAGATTAGTTATGAAGTTGATTTGCTATTACTTTTACAAAAATATTATTAAAGTTATGGGCCACTTAATTTTTTATTTATACAGATAAATTATGCATGAGCCGCGTATTTAGCAAGCCAGTTTTTATAAAGGAAGACTAAAACTTATGATAGCGGGAATAATAGCATATTCCCAATGACAAATGTGTTTGAATATACGCTCAGGCTTGATATACTGTGTAATATTAAATAGGATACTACTAAATGCTAAATAAGATAGTATGTCATTCCAATGATAGATTTAGGTTATGTCGTATAGTACTTTTGCATTTATTGTATTGCTAGTTCCTCAACCTAGAACTGACCTTAATACTTGCATGTAATTAAAATGGTATGAAAGCAAAATGGAGAAGGGATGGGATAGAGGTTTTCTAGGGAGGGGAAATGGAGAAAGGGTATAACATCTAAAATGTAAATAAAAAACTATACAATAAAAATCCTGGAATAAGCTAACAAATCTCAAACCCTAACTCCTAGTTACAAATCTTCTAGCAAGGACACACCTCCACATCCCATGCTGTGACATCTGAGGTGAGAGATTCTGCAGCTAACCCTGCCCCAATCCCTATCAGTGTGGAAGAACTGCCATTAAATCTCCCTCCTTGTGTACTAGCTTTCATGGTATCATCATGTATCATACATGCTTCCAAATGAGGAAAAGAACAAACAGTCCTATACAGCTCTGATCCCTATGAACCACAACTACAAGCAGATCAATAACCTTAAAGAAGTCCTAGTAAGATTTATATCTTGCTGGTGGTTGTAGAGTGGCATTTTTTGTGTGTGATGAAGTACCATAACTGGCCTATTATGGCCAGATAAGCAGCCAGATACCTGGTCAGAAATATACCCAGAAAATGATAGAACAAATGCCTGGGCATTTACTGGCCCAGTAAGTTTAACACAAAGCTAATGCAATAAATGAATAAATGAAACTTCGATACAAAATTTTAGAGAGGAAAAGACTAATTGATAAAGGCTATCTATGACAAACTCTAACCTCATCCTACATAGGCAAAACCACAAAGCAACTCCATGAAAACAGGAAACAAGAGAGGGATGTCCGATATTCCTAATAGTTTTCCATATAGTCTTTGAAACTATCACGAGACAAGTGAAATAAATTAGAGAGGTACAAGTAGAAAACAAAGTTAACTTCATCCTGTTTTCAGAGGATAACATATCACAAACACACGAGAGGTCCCAGAGTCTAAGGGTTCTAAAATGTCTAGTATAAGGCAGATTAATAATCAAATAAAAATTATTTCCTAAAATATGCCGCTAACTTCTGTTGTTTAACACAGATTGGGTGTGGGAATGTGCAGGAGCAGCTGCTAAATAACAGCTGATAATGGATCTCAACGAAAAGAAAATTCGTGTAAGAATACTGATCTAAAATGTAGATCATAAAAGTAAAATAAAAATGTAACTTCAGCTTAAGTGAATTTAAACACAAAACCCTATGACCAAACAAGGATCAATGGACAATCTCGAGATCCCTAAGACTTCAACGTAGGACTAAATCCTATCACTACTTCCTCAGCTCAGAAGGAGCCAACATTAAACTCTTCACTTTCTCATTTTCTCATGTGCTTCTTCTTTCTCATTATGTAATTTTATTCTATATTTACTTAGCAAGAAAAGTCATTCTGACTCAGTTATTATCTGCATTGTAATGATTACAAATCCATTATGCCACCCAGTCATGAAGATTTTTCATACAGTTTTGACGTTAATAATTTCTAGTGATATTGAGTTTTATATTTTACTTCTCAGCCTTGATATTGTTTTGAATTTCAACAAAACTCCTTTCTTTGTTAACTTTGGCCACAGTTGACTAATTGTTTATAGTATTTCAATGGCTAAAAGGGTATTTGAACAACACAGGAAGTATAATGTCTCAAAAATACACATGCCAATGGTGGCAATGTAGTTAAAAGTAATGCTATGAACATAAATGGGTGAGTGAGTGCCCTTAGTGAGGGACTAAAGGATATCTTACATAAGGGGTCACAAAAACTAAGAAACATTACAAAGCAAAGGATAAAGGGGAATTTCAGAATCAAAAAGGCATGAGTGGTTTTCCCCAGGCATGCTCTCTTGAGAATCAGGAATCACAAGTCAAGGATCTCCTTTGCAGACTGAAATTGTGTCATTTGTGGATTTTATTTACTTTTACCCTGAGTTGTATTATGACTGTTTAACTGAAATAATTATAAGAAAGTAGATATTTCCCGTTTTTTTTGTGTATTTCTGACAGAAAAATGTGTAATGCATTTGAAAGTCAAGGCATCTGCATTTGTTTATAATATAGAACATGTAAAAAAAATTCACTTTTAAACTGTTCAAGCAAGGCTTGTACAGAAACCACTAAAATAGTAAATACAATCCCACTCCGCATGCAGGTGCATTGAGGAATCTGGGGCAGACAGTTGAAAACTGTCAAGGAGCTCAGGAATGAAGCACACCCTAAGCAACTTTATTGAGGATATTTTCAGATTATAGAATGAGATAAGTATATAACCTATGCCGAGGGGACATTACATAACAATTTGTAAAAAATGGACTTTTATATAAGTGGGAATAGATGGAAATATTATCATGTGGGACAAGGAGGCAAATTTGGTTCATACCAGTGCTCTCTGCTCCCATTTATAGTTTTGCAGAGGTGTGTCTGACATTTATAGAAGCCTAATTATAGAAAGTCACTACAATGGGGAAATCTACACCAGCTGATACAAATGTGGAAAAGTCATCAGAAGGCAGACTCTCTAAGATGACCAGATTCTAAATGTATTAATGTGTTGCAGCAAAATTTAATTCTTCAAACTTTATTAGTTTCATGATAATAAACTAATCATGGAATCAGACAAATGGTACATGTAGCCTAGAAACCAATCGGTTTCCTGGATTGTGGGTAAAATCACAGAGAGGCTCTGAGCTTTCACCATTACTCTTACACTAACAAAAATCTGGCCTTGGGCATTAGTAACTTTAGACCTAGAGTTCTGGTTGTGATGACAATAGCCACGTCCTGGGCCAAATGTTTTCTGATTTTGATGTCAGAAATAAACAAACAAACCAACTAACACACAAGCAAAATAATTTAACCCTTCAAATAAAGGCAAAGCAGCAAGGGAAACTTCAATATTGAAGCAATAGCACAGATGAGTTAGCAAATGTTTTAGAAAATGTCAGGGGTGTCACACTTTAAATATAATATCATTACCTGGGGTTATCTTTTATGGAATTCAACTGAAAGAACATTTGTGGTGACAGGGTATGGATAGTGCTCTAGCAGAGACCTGACATCATTTACCAGGACAACTGTGGGTAAGTCAGCTCACTACTACTTTTAACTCTATATTCAGTGTATCAAAATAACTTTTGGGTCTGAGGACGACAAATGAGGCACATCCACATATATCTATACGTATACTTATTGAAAATGAACAACAAACCTCATTAAAATTAGTACAGTTCAAGCATGAGAAAAGTGTTATGTTTTGATTAGAAGATTTGAATTATGAAAGGTTTTGCTCACTGCAAATGTCCATTTCCACAAGGTATCTCATTCTTATATGGATTCTCAATTATGTAGAGATATAAGATAGTACATAGGACTTTTTCAACAACATTTGGGCAATTAACTTTAATTTTGAGTGCAGTAACCATGCCATGTTTACAAGAAACTATTTTGGTATAATTATATTTAAAGTTGAAAAATAAAGTTACCATAAAAGTCCAAAATGATCCTGAAGCTGGTATTCAGAATAATGTTGTTGGCTGTACAAACCCACTGAGCTGAGCTGAATACCTCAAATGTTAGTATCTTCCCATTAACACATCTGAATCTGCCCTCACCTAATTACATCCAGTAAATTCATGTCTTCTTCTTATTTTATTCCCAATAGACCATAAAATCTTCTTTTGTGCTGTCTATATATATCTGGGTATGGATCCATCTATTTGAGCATGGACAAACTATCATTAATCACACACTTAAAAAAAAAAAACTTACTTTCCTTTATCAGAAGCCATCATCTATCTAACTCCTTAGAGTTTGTCGGTCAGGAATACCTTCCAATTCTATGAGAAAGTGTTCACTTGTTTGAATTTATTATAGATCTTACTCAGGGATCTACATCTCCTGTGAGACTTGGAGTGCTGTAGCCATGCCATGTTTAGAAGAAACTATTTTGGTACTTTTTTAACCAACCTCTTACAATCTTCCCATAGACTCTTATATAACTTCTCCTATTCAGTGGTAAAAGGGTACTATATAGATGCCCCATTTGTGGATGGACACTACATATACATGTATTCTGTGCACTTTAACAAATTATGTTTTTCCATGTTAGCTACCATCCACTGAGATGAAGAAAAAAATGCCACTGATAAATCAGAAAATCATGCAAATCTACAGATAGAAATAAATCTAAAGGAAAGGTTGATATCCTCTTCATTTAGTAAATGATAGCAGTTCTATAAACTCCAATGTTATTGGTTCTTGGTCACATATCCAGTGACAGGCATGTGTTTCCCACTGTGGAGTAAGCTCATGAGAATCTGTGCCACTATTACACTCATGGTTATTTTTTCCCATGGTAGACTTTGTTTCAGCTCATAAAGTTCAAGCTGGGTAAGACTATTGCTGAATTTCTTTCTCCCAACAGCCTGTACAGCACCTTCAAGTAATACAAGAGCTACAAACAGGGAAGAAATTTCATGTTCACTACAAGCTTGAATTTTCCATGTCCAGCATCCCCTTTCCATGGGACATCAAGTCTCCACAGTATCATGGGCCTTTCCTCCCACTGATGTCAAATAAGGCCATCCTCTGCTATATATGTATCTGGATTCATGGAGGTTCATTTTCTAGTTCCTAAAATTTTCAGTTCCAAATTGGAGGGTTTTAAAATTTTATTTTATTTCCACTTTCTGGTCTTGAAATGTTTTTTATTTCCTTTTACTATTTGTGTTTTTATGTATTTCTTACAAAGAATTATTTAGGTTGAAATTCTCAAGATCTACTGTGGGTGAGATTGCTGGGCTTGATGAAGACATATTAATGATTGTGTTTTTATGCTGTGTTTTAGGCTTCTGGGTTTGGGGTGATTGTAATTCTTGGTGGAGTTATCTGGTCTGGTCTTTGTTGGATGAGTATTCTGCTTACTTGTTTCTGGTTCATAGGAGAGTGTGGTAGCTATGAGTGGCCCAGTTGTTGCAGGATATTTGGTCATATTCTAAACCTTAAGATTAAGAACTGTTTCTAATTGTGGTATGGTTCAGCCTTTGATCCTAGAGCTTTCTGTTTACTGTAAACCAGTATTTGTGCTATGGCCCAGCACACACCTTTAACTCAAGAGCTAAATAAAGTCAATCCTATGATGAGAGGTGGACCAAGCAACCAGCAGACAGGGCCTAAACTTAAGTAAACAGAGAACAAGAACATTGAGTTGAGGAGTATTTAAGACAAGATGGAGAAGGAGGAGTTTTTGCTTCTGGGACACCAATGGAGTAGCAAGGTCAACTGGTACCCATCTCTGCCTCTTCCAGTTAGCAAACTTTCACCACAGCATTTGACTCCTCAGTCTTCTTTGCTAAAATTGAAGGGCTGGGATTGTAGGTTTTAAGACAACGCCCAGTAGGAAACTTCAGATTCTGATTAGTGAGGCTACTAGGAGTTAGCATGAATGTGTTTCTAGATATTGGGAGCTGACGATTATGAATAGGGATGGACTGGAGGAGTGAAAGAGTCCACTGGAGGGAGGAAAACAGGGTATTCCACCAGCATCTGCTTAGTTGCATGGGAATGGGAACAGAGGCTGTGGAATGGCCGTGGCTACAGAGCTAGGAATGAGACTGGGGAGATTGGAGGTGGGCACTGTATTTGGAGGACTGGATTCAGAATGAAGATCTAAAGCTTGCCTGCCTGCTTTTCTGTCCTACTTACTTCCCTGTGAGGCTTGCCTAGTGGATTCCCAGAGAATGCCTTCTGGATTCAGAACTTTTACTAACAATGTAAGTACAGAGAAAAGTTGCAGGAGAAGATCTGAATGAACCATTGGATATAGGGGCAGAAAGGTAGTGGAGGCCACAGTAGGCCACAGTTTCCTACAGAGCAAGGGATGGACCTGGGGATTGAACTTGAAGGAAACTAGAGAGAAGTGATGATCTGAAGTTAGCCTACCTGTTTTTCTAGAAGACTTGTGGTCCAATTCTACTGGGAAGAAAACTATAAAATAAAATATAAACATGGCAGCATTTTTAATTAATATCAAGGTTGCAAATCAGTCATCAAGTGTCTTTACTGTATGTAAATTACATCAAAATACATGTTATTTAAGATTTGTGTTTTTCTTTTGGAAATTTCATATATATATATATATATATATAAATATATATATATACACATATATATTCTACATGTATATTTATTATATTATATATTTTTTCCTCAAAATTGTTTTTATTTTTTATTAGATATTTTATTTACACTTCAGATGCCATCCCCTTTCCCCATTCCCCCCCTTAGAAAACCCCTATCCCATGCCCCCTTTTCCTTTTTGCATTTATACATTTTTTTTAAAAAATGTTAATCATAGGCTTTATAAGTTAGGTATTGTTCAATCAGAGGTGTAACCCACTGACCAACCTAGATATAACAACTATCTTTGACTGGTGGAGATACATGAACATCTGCCTCCCTGTCTCCCCACTTTTTCTCTCTTTCATCACCTAGCTTCTCCTCTCCTTCTTCTTCTCCTCTTCTTACTCCTTTTCTTCTAATTATATATTATATATACATATATATACATATATATGCATATATATATATATATATATATATATATATATATATATATATATATATATATAAAATTTCAGTAGTTCACAGTTCATTTCCTTAGCTCTTATTTCAAATAAACTAGAAGGTTTCTCTCTGAGATTGTTTCACTTCTCAGCCTTCTCCGCTGTGCCCTTCATACTAACTGGCTGCCATTGCCATTTTCATTCACATTAGGTATGATTGTCTTAAGCTTGTTCTGTGTGGAGTTGATTTGTCTTTTCACACTATCGATTATCTCCTTTCTGCTTCATTTCCACTTTATGGTATTCAATTGTGTTATTTCTCCTTAATTTATTCCCTCGGTTTGCCTGCCTCACTTGTCATTACATTTTGCTGTCTTGTCCTCTCTTTTATTTCAGGGTTGCAACTTTCAGTGCCTTGGGATATTCATGTTAAATCTGTACTAATTTTTTTTTTTTGGCTCAGTGTTTTCTTCTTGTTTTTAAATTTGTATGTGTTGTCTGTATTTCGTTTTGTATTACTTCATTTTATGTGCTAAACCACTTTCCATGCTTTATTCTTTCATCAGGATTTATCTGAGTGTTGTTTGTGGTGTTTTTTTCTATATCTAATTACAGATAGTAAGTATTTAACAACATCAAAGAATATCTCATAATATGTTCTTCAATTGAAATCTCACTAATATATTTTTTAAAAAATCATAAACATACTGGTCTATGCTCTGTGAATATTTAAAATAACTTGATTAATTTTATTATGTTAAATTGCTGACCCTACATATTAAGTTTATTGTCTAAACACTATGAATTTTCAATGCAAATGCAGGATTTTTTTTTTTTAGGCTTTATATTTACCTCTCCTCAAATTTACCTATGTCATGAATCAGAAGCATGGCCACCTTGTCAGGCAGATATCTACTTTTACTTGTGATTATTAAACAGCTGTATGTCTTACATACATTATTTTATTTTATTTTTTTTTTAGTTGAAATTGTGGCCACAGTCTCTCTGGCCCTGTAGTATAGACAATTATTAACCATCTTGTGGTAAATGTTGACATTTCCACAGACAAGCTGTTATAATTAAGCTGCAGCCTTGCTGAAGTAACCTAGTTTTGAACTAATATGAAGGCAGCTGTCACTCAATAAATCCTTTAGATAAAAGAAAACTGGACATCATTAGTTAATGAGACATTTTATGTCAAGTATTATTCTTTTTTTTCAGAAATAATGAAATTGGCTTTTTATCAATTTACAAAACAATCTCTCTGCTTGTCATAAAGCCAGTTGTTAAAAAAGAATTTCTGTCATTTCACATTTTCTTGTTTAAATGGTGTTACTGTAACATTGCTTCATAAGATCTGGAAGGTTAAGTTATTGTGTATCTCACTGTTTTTATAAGTTATTCAAACTATCCTAACTCTGAACAATGTTAAAAATCCATTCTATTTATAATGTGTACATTAGGTTTATAGCTTCTGTCTAAGACCAACGCAAACAGATTTAATTGATAAAAATGTGGCTCGTTGGAGGATGGTGGAAGTATTAAGGAGCCTAATACAACTTGCTTCTTCCTGCGTTAGCTAGTTGCAGACAAAACTTGTGTCTCTATCACACATATTTTATATTTCAAAGATAGAATTATTAAAATCATGTTTGTTCTCTATTTTCATATATTTGCATGTGCATCCATGTGAAATCTCCAATTCTAAATGGAACATATCCATCTGAAGATTCAAAGAACACAGTAGAGAAATCTTGTGATGTTTGCTTTTCTGATTCTTGGTCAGATCAATCAGAATAACTAATTCCAACTTTATCCAGTTACCTGCAAGCTTCATATTTTTCTTAATATTGGCAAAATATTAATTTGTGTAAATATACTACATTTTTAGTATACTTTCACCAATTGATAGTCATCTAGATTCTTTATAGTTCCTAGATACTGTGAATAAAGCAACAATAAACCTGGAAAAATGAATGTGGCTATAGTCAGACATGGGATGCTATGGATATACCTAAAGCTTGTGTAGCAGGACCCTGAAATAAACTTACTTCCTGTTTTCAAGGTACACCTACATTAACTTTCATAGTGGCTGCATCAATATACACTCCCACAAGCAGTGAATAATGTTCTTATTTCCTAATATCCAGGCCAGTCTATTATATCATTTGTTGTTTGTTTAGGTGGGTGAATGTGTGATGTTTTATTGTTGTTACTATTGTATTAATTTCTTTGCTTGTTAATCTTAGTCATTGGGACTAAGGTAAAATTAACTTCCAAAATAATTTGAAGTTGCATTTTTAATTGCTAAAGATATTAGAAATTTTAAAAATCATTTCTAGCATTTTAAGACTCCATAATTTGGAAAAAAGGTTCCTTATTCCATATTCTTACTGGTGAAATCATACTGAAAATGCAGGTCATCTATACAGACGAAAACTTTACAAATATAAAGAAAAATAAAATTTATAGGTTTTTTCTTAGTGTTTAGCATTTTTAATTATTTTTATACTCTACATAGTAAACCTGTATATGATATATTTGTAGTATAGAATTTTTTCCTTTCTATAGGCTACCAGTTGCACATAAATGATGGTGTTTATTTTTATAAAGAAGCCCTTAATTTAATGAATTTCCATTCCATTAAGAGTTAGTATGATTGAATATGCTCAGTTAAGCTATTTCCTGTACTTACAAGTTTGATCCTACCCTATAGTTTCTCTAATAACAGATTCATAATATCACATCTTAAGTTGAGGTCCTTGGTCTCTTTGGTATTAATTTCTAATCAGGATAAAAAATAAGGCTCTTCTCTCCTTCTTCTCCATGTAGCTATCTAGCGTGTGTGCTCCACTGGGATATTGCTTTGTTTGTCTTGCCTCTAACACTGACTAAAACTGAAGCAAGGGAAGATGTCCTCTTTATTTTCCCTTTTGGGTGTTTTCTCTCTGTATATGAAAGGTCAAATTTACTTTGCTGTCCTTTGGGACAATGAAAGGAAATAAACCTGCTCAGCCAGCCTTAAACTTTTCAGAAATTCTTTTCCCTATAACTACACCACTATCCTACATTTTTCAGATTGCTATCTAGAAATATATGGATATGTTTGCTTATTTACTTTTAATAGATTGACTTAAAAATAAGAGAAATAATGTTTATACTCGAGAATTAGAGACTGTCAATAATTATTGCTGTAATGAGTATAATTCTTGGGTAGATATTTGTCCTATTGATTTTATTTTAAAGATATAGCATGGATTTTATAAAAATGTAACTAAGATGTAAACTTTTACGAATGATATGATCAAGCCTTGTTCAGTCAAAGCACACAAGAAAGACAAATGATAGTATGTACTTGTAGGTAACTTGCTTTCTATGTGCTTTTTATCGTAATTGTCATGGAATTGAAGGTAAATAGAATTGTTTATAAATGTTGAAATAGTCAGGAGTGTAAATGAAAGGATGATTTTAAAGCAAAGCTTTATGGGGATAAATAACAATTTAGAAATGAGATTGAAGTATCTGTCACAAATTACCATGGGCAAGATTTTCAAAGGAGAAAATTTATATATATATATATATATATATATATATATATATATATATATATATATATATATGACTTTGGTTTGACTACTCAGCTTATACTATTCAGGCATACATATAAAGAATACATGCATACATATTCAAATAAATATATATTCAAATAAAAATATGAAAATATTACCACTTATACCTAAATTGAATATTTAGCCAGTAGGTTTTCATTACGATATTAGTGGAGTGACTCATGACACTGGGTAACTATTTAGTCAACAGTCAAATTTTTCTTAGTATTTTAAATTGTTAAATATGTTTTTTAAAAAAATATTTTCTAGTTTTGGCCCACTCATTATCACCCCATCAGTTTAGTAAAGTATGTTATTAACAAACATTAAAAGATCTTTACTAAGTCCTGAGTGCCCCGTCTCCAATTTCAGACCTATTATGAGATGAATCTTATTTTAAAAAAAAAAAACTTATAAAAAGATTTGCATCAACTGTGGGTTTCAACATTTTTTTTTTTTTTTGTCAATGACTCAAGGAAATTTAAGAAGGTCATTGTGCTGTCTGGTTTTATGTCAGCTTGACACAAGCTAGAGTCATTTTCAAAAATAGAGGTTCAATAGAGAAAATGTTCTCAATAGACTGGCATGTGCACAAGCCTGTATAACATTTTTTTTCTTGATTGATGATTGATGTGGAAGGGTCCAGCTCACTATGCACAGTGCCACTTGTAGAATGTCGGTCCTGAGTAATGTATAAAAGCAGGCTGAGCAAGCCATAAAGATCAAGCCACTAGGTAAGCACCTCCATGGCCTCTGTTTTAGCTCCCGTTTCTAGGTTCCTGTTTTGTTAGAATTCCTTCCCTGAAATTCCTCAGTGATAAGTTATGATTTGACATTATAACTGGTATAAACCTTGTTCTTCCCAAATTGCTTCTGGGCATACTGTTCCTTCATAACCATAGAAACACTAAAACAGCCATGTTGGGAACGAAAACCAATCACAGTCTTATATCATGTGAGTAATTTACATGCAAGTAAATCTTTGATTGTAAATAAAATAACACTGATTGTTTCATGACTCAGATAGGTTTCTTAAAAAAAAAAAATGCCAGGAAAAGCCTTAGAATTGGTGGCATTTTAGTAAATATATGAGACAAATGAGAGAACTGGGAAGCCTGACCTCTGATATATCCATATTTAAAATGACAAATACAAATGAAAAAATAACAAGTGCTCTCAAGGAAAAGCATTTCTGGAGTATTAGAGAGACTTTAGGAATGCCTATCAGTCAATGGACATGGGGAACAGAGGGCTTATATACAATAGATATGACCATGATTTAAAAAGTCACTATAAGCAACTCATCTTGGATCTTAGAAGGCTTTTTGGTACAAATGGAATCTTCTGAGTGGCTTTTGAGTAGAGATTGACATGGATTTTCTTGTGCAGAGACAGTAACACTGTGGCTTCTCTCTGAAGAATAGACAGAAGTGACCCACGGTAAAATGACAGAGAAGCTGGAAGCAGAGGCAGTAATCCAGAAAGGAGATAAAGATGAATCAGCCATCATATCAGAGAAGCCAAAATTAAACAAATAAATGACTAGCTTTGACAAGTGAATCATAAATAAGACTTTGATTGATTTCACTTCAAAATTTCCTTTTGCATTCTGAACAGCAGCTGACAGACTTGTTTGAAACCAAAGCCAATATTTTTGAAATCTCTTTCTGCTTATCTACAGGATGATTTAGTCCACAGATTTATTTTTGTTGTTATACAACAAATGTTTTTGAACAACATTTAGAATTTGAAAAAAATTTATGTAAAATAGTATTTTTTGGGTTATATGAAAATACCAGGTATTCTGGGAAATATCTGGCTCAGCTTCAACAAAGGCAACTGGGTAGTCCAAATAAAATTTGCATAATGTCCTTAACTTTCTACTTTTCCATAATCCTTAACTTTTGCAGGCTTTATTGGAGATATATGACACATGCATGAGGGAAAGATAGATTACAGCACCATATTTACTCTGTTTGATTTCTGAGAATACAGAAAGGTGCCTCCACTTCTATTTTTCTAGCTATATAGGCTGCTTTGCCTTCTTTGAGCAGGGACATCAGAATCCAGAATCTGTGAGACTGGGTAATTTAAAGCATAAATAAATGTTTTGAGTCCAAATACTAAAGGCTTGGCAGTCCAACCTTAAAGTGCCAATGTTGGTTTAGCATTTTATGGTGTGTTATTACATAGTGGGAGGAGAGAGAGAGAGAGAGAGAGAGAGAGAGAGAGAGAGAGAGAGAGAGACCCTGAAAACTTTCTGTTAAGTTATTTAATTTTTGTTTCCTGGTGTGTGTGTGTGTGTGTGTGTGTGTGTGTGTGTGTGTGTGTGTGTGTGTGTTAATTCTTGTTGTTTTCAAACAATGTCTTATTACATAGCATTGAGTAGACTAGAACTCTCTATGAAGGATAGACTGGTTTCAAAGTTCAACATTTAGTGTTTCTGTCTCCCAAGAGCTGTGATTAAAGGAGTGCTCCCCCATGCCTAGTTGAAAAGCTGCCTTTTAAAGGCACACAAGCTCTCATGGTTTAATGAACTCATACAGCTCTTTCCTACAATCATGGTACACTGGTAACATGAACGTTTGAAAGAACCAAAATTCAAATCATAACATTAGTGTTTGACTATAATATAGACATATTTTGTGTAAGTTGTTTCTTTCTTATGTTAAAATGTTTGGCACAGATACACTTGAGTTATGGTTTGATAAATATAACCAAATTAATTATAATTTCAAAAGAAGCTACATTGTAACATTCCCTTGTAGAAACTCTAAATGAATAAAGAGGAACCTTAGCATAGTCACAGAGGGATTCTCACAAGTATAGGGTGGTTGACCTTCATGAATCTATCTAAATCTAGATTTATATGCATACATCTATTGTTTTACTCACCATTTAATCATCTTTGATTCAATATTTTCCATTTAGAAGAAAAGACTATAAGCTAGTGCATTTGTGAACACTAGCTTATTTGTTTTCTTATTGTAACTGAAAAGTACCTGTATAAAGAATACATATGCTTACATTTATTTATGTTAAATAATATATGTCTCTTTAATAAATGGGGGATGAGGAAAAATCAAGAGATATGAGTTTCTAAAATAATACTATGTGTTTCTTTGATTAGGTTTCAGTGCATGTCGCAGAGTATGTTATAAGGATAAAACCATAGGCAGGAGGCAAAAGAAACTAGGCATCCAAACAAAAAAGGTTGGAAGAGTTTGTAATTTGTAAAGGCACTAGAAAGGCAGCCCTGATTTTCACAAGAAGAAAATATGAGTTCTGATTTCCAAATTGACCCTAAGTATGTACATCAGTTATTACACATATTGGCTAAGACTTTGAAAATCCACTGGATAATTTTATAAAATTATATGTGCTTCTATAAGCAAATCACTCAAATAATAATGCAAATCATATCCACTTTTCCTTTTATGTACATGAATATTTACTCAGCAGTTATGATACCTTCTCATTATACAAGATATTTTAGTTCATCCATAGCTTATATTCATCTTAGCTCTTAGTTTGCTTGTACCAGTTAAACACAAAATATTGTGCAGTTCTCTTCATGTAATTTGTTGTGAAATGTTCTTGAAGGTCATTGGAAGGGGCACTTAAGACTTTTACACAGTCCTTTTTACTGTTTTTCCTTTGAGGATGCCTAGCTCTCTTGTAAATCTCTAGGTATCATCTGACAACATTGCCTTCTATACTGGCAATAGTTGTCTAAAAGAAGTCAATATTCTAAAGGTTATATTAGTTGGCCCTCACTTCATCATTACATTTACACACAGAGGACCAAGAAATTAGATATAGGATTAAAGTCTTCTAGCCAGTGTCCCATAAGAAATCTAGATTTCTTCATTCCCACTAACCAAATGCCTCAATATTAAATGAAGCAAATAAAAATTGAGGTTATTTTAAAAGCCATTTAAAAGCACATACTGTGTTATATATTACATAGCATGCAAGGCATTCATTCCCCAGCACACATGGATGTTAGAGGACATTTGTAAACTGCAGCTCACTCCTTGAATTCTAGGTGTCCCAGGATCAAACAAATTGTCAGAATTGGTGGCAAATGTTTTTCTTCTCTCAGCCATTCAGTCAGCACAAGACTCAAATATCTTATTCCAAAATTACCTTGTTTCCTGATTTCACTGCTCTAAAAAGTTGAATATTAGAAAGGATGCAACTGGTTACGCAGTTAAATAGAAATAACTAAAAATATCATTATTCAAAATTTGTAATCTGGTTGAGTAACAAAGAAGATCAACAAAAATAATAATAATGAGATTGAGAAAGGAGAAATTAAACAGAGCTGGACATGTTTTAACAAATGTTTTGATTTAAATAGTGATATCTCCTTTTAGAACTCCTTGTTCTCTGAATTTTCAGAAACTTCTTTAATTAACAAGTTTAATACAAATAAGCCCTTCCAAGCCATAAGAAAAAGGTCAGATAGCCCAGGAGAAAGAGAAAACACTACTGCTTTATGATTAGGGTTTTAAATTTGAGAGTAACAATTTGCCAACCATTTCTACACTTTTTTACAATGTCAGCCATGCTGACAAGCCTCAAGTTTGAAGCCTCTTTCTCTGGGTTATTTTCGGCTAACAGTTTATTAAGAGAAGCCAACTGGTTTTAGGAGAAATGAGAAAGCAAAGTACCAAACACCAGTATATTCCATCTGCTGGAGTCTGATTACTTATCAATTCAATGGCTAAGGCTGGCTGTGCTCTAACTCAGAACATTCACTAGTTAGAGTATTTCTATTCCAGTCAATGCTCAGAGTTCAGATAAATTCTTTATTACTTCAAACATAGAGGGGAGAGTTTCCAGCTATTTTATTTGATTTTGACTTTTCACTACCCATAATATTCTAAAATTAGAAAATACAATGTGTGATATCACTGAAACATCTCTTTATCCATGAAGACAAATATTATCTCTTGTTTTGATGTACCATCAGGACACTCCAGTATTAATTATCTCTCAGAAAAAGGTAAGGAACAAATCTCTGGATGAGTAAAAAGTATAATACCTTAGTAATTTATCAATGATGTAAATAAAATGATTCTCAGGTTTTAAAAAACATGTCAATCATTAAAACATATTAATTCAGTATCAAAATTATCAGTGGATATTAATCAGCCAGAGTGAGGATTTAATGTTAGATTTAAATAGACTCATTTAGCAAGAATTTTAATTCAAAACAAGAATAATAAATCATGTTTTCTTTAATGACATGACAATGTGTTATTATAGTTAATCAAATATTTTAAATAATATCATTGTACATAGCATTTTTTAAAAAACCTAAATACACCATATATAATATGTTAAAATCTTACTGAATAGAACTTAATGGATAATAGGTCAGAAAATCTCAAGGTATTCAAATACTTATCAGCTTAGATAAATGGTGAAATTTTTATCAGCAAATACCTGATAACTATAATAGTTGAATAAAGAAAAGTGAAGAAAATTTCATTTTTATTCTAAAACTACTGTTTTGAATCTTCTTTGCATCAACCAACTTGTAAAGAATCCAGAGAAACAGTTACTTATTTGCTCATTCATCAAATGTTCATTGAATATCAATAATGGCTTGTTCAGTTGGGTGAGATCTATAAATACAACATAAGATAAGATACAGCCACAGTCTACAGAAACAAAAAAGACCAATGGTGTGACTTAAGTAGAAAAATCATATTGAATATCAAATAGAGAATATTATTCAGAGTTGCAGAATCATACAAAGATCCAAGCAGTGTAGACATGAAAAGCTGAAAAGAATTTTAGGTATTACAGTTGTAAAAAAATCAAGGGCCAGTTCAGAGGTAAAATCAATGAGGAGATTTCAACTCACACAAAATGACTATCAATTACAGTATTACCATCAATTAGATTATTACTTATGTACATCTAAAAATATTGTGTAATTTAAAAACTTAAGTGAATGGCTATATATATATATATATATATATATATATATATATATGCTATTGTGGTTATCCAAGGAGTAAATAATATCCCTTAATTATAGATGAATAAAAGAAGAGTTTCATTTTATAAAAAAATTGCTAGGTCTGCCTCTGATGTTGATTCTTCATTGTAATTTTATTCTACACTTATAGGCTCCCTATTCCATCTAAAGAGCAGTAAGAAAATTGTTTAAAATGTGTCATAAAAACTTGAGCATTGTATTGAAAACATGTTGAGTATATCTTGTTGGGGTCCACACTAGCCCCACGTTGGGGCGGCCAAAAAATGTCGCAGCCCAAGCAAAATGTTGAGGCCCGGGCTACCCTGAGTTTGGGCGGCCATTGTATCCTGGCCCAAGCTGCCGCTCCGGTCCATGGGTCGGGGTTCAGCAAGAGCGAGAGTGAGGACAGACTCGAAGAATGCAGACCAGACAGAGTGTAATTCAATCCCGTTTATTCTTCAGTCTAAGTCCTAAGTCTTGAGTTCCAATTGCCTAGTCCCTAGCTCCTAGTCCCTCCAAGTTTCAAGTTACTTCTTCCAAGTTCTCTTCCAAGTGCCTGCTACCTGTCTTCTCTCTGCTGTGTCTAGTTAATGTCTGCTGTGTCTGATTCTCTCTAGAGCCAAGTGTCTTCTACCTAATGTCAAGTAATCTGTTTTCCTCCAAGTTGTACTGTTTCTGTCTTCTCTCTGCTATGTCTAGTTCTCTGTTCTGTTCTGTCTCTGCCTTTTATATGTCTCACTTCTAAGCCATGCCTTTTGGTCACACCTTTAATCATGCCCTTAGGTCTTGTCTCTAAATCTCATCTCTAAATTACACTCTTAAGTCATACACCTTTAATCTCACGCACCTTTAATCTCAAGGTATCTAAACCAAGATTATTGGAGTGTTCTCAGCTGTTGTAGGCTATTGTAATCCAAGTCACATGTCAGGGTATATGGCTCAAGATGGCTGCAAAGCTGATAGCCGCTTTCTGCTAAAAGTCAGCCCCCAACAATATCTAACTCTCCACTGAGTATGAATTCTGGTCACTAAGGTTTATAGAAAATATAGCAATGAATTTAAATGATGGTATCAATATATTGCCAACATGATAATAATACAATACCAACTTCATTTTCAAAAAGAAACAATTTTTATTTGTTTATTTTTCCCAGATGATTTAGAAAAAGTTTAAATCCAGGTCATCAAAATTCACAGAAATGAGAACCCCCAAATTCTTTTTTTGCCAGTCATGTTTGCTTTTACCCTGGATATCTCAGTCTCTGGTTCCTAGCTTTTCAGGCAGTGCAGGGCACAAGCTCGCTCTTATGACAGGGGCCTCAAGTTAATCAAAGGTTAGGTGGCCTCTCCCATGAGTTTTTTACTTTTCCACCATTGTCTCACCATATCTTATAGGCAGTGCAGATTGTAGGTTAAAAGGTTTGTACTGGGTTCATGTTCAGCTTTCTTTTTCTATAGTCTACAGAGACACGTCTTATGCCCAAAAGTTTAAGGCTTAGGGGTGACGGCTCCATGCAGGGACAAATTCAACCTCTTTACATTCAATGTGCTTTGTTGATGTTGTGATGAAATGAATCCTCCTGCGGCACATAGGTGCAGGTACAGAGATGTAAAGGAAAACATTATGCAGAGGCCAAATTGAAGGTCTCCATCACGTTTTCCCCTTGGAGAGTAGAGAATTGTTCAGAACTAGGGGAGGAAAGATTGGAGTGGTTAGAAGGAATGGATGACACCAGGAATACATGGGCAACCAAATCTAGTAGACAGAGTTAACATGAGCTCACAGAGACTGAACCGGCAAGAACAGGGCCTTCAAGGGTCTGCTGCAGGTCTTCTGAATTGATGTTATGATCTTATGACTGTTAGTGTAGTTGTTTTGTAGGACTCCTAATAGTGGTAGTGGTGTGTCTCTGATTTTTTTTTTTTTTAATGCCTGACCCTGGAGACTTTTTTTCCTCCTATTGAATTATCTTGTGCAGCTTGGATGGGAAGGTTTTGCCTTGTCTTGTTATATCTTTCTTGTCCTGTCTGACTATTGTTTCTTGAAGATCTGATCATTCCTGGGCAGGTTTTCATGGACTGTGTTAGGAAGATAGAAAGCAAAGAGCCTGAGCAAGCTAGAGAGTAAGTCAATATACTGCCTTCCTTTGTAGTTCCTGCCTCTGCACTTACTTGACTTTTTACCTTAAATTAATGATCAACTGTAATCTATAAGATACATAAATTCTCTAAGTTGCTTTGGGTCATAGTATTTATTACAAAAGCAGGAAAGCAAAACAATAAAAAGTATTCTTGTATCTAGTGTTAAACAACAGCATAAAGCTCACACCCCACCAGCAGTAGTTGTCGTAATTGGTTTTGTATATTTTGTATTTAAGTCACAAGATAAGACAAAGATGTCCATCCTCTACTTTTGTTGATGTACAGATTTTAATATATTGTCTTCTTCATCATGATATATGGAGTGTTTGGGGGATTGATACTTGAGTTTACCCAATATAACTATGTACTTCTTCAAGAACAAAGATGTATTCATCTTTCTCAAGAGCTTTAAAATAAGTTTTTTTTTTTTGAGAGGGGGTCATAAGAATAAGTTTCCATTGACAAATGTCTCCAGGATAGCTGCAAATAGATGCACTCTTGATTTTTACTAATTTCCATTTTTTTCTTTTTTAACATTGTGCCCCTTTTTTGTTTTATTTATTTATCTTTTTTACACTCCAGATTTTATTCCCCCCCCATCCACCCTCCAACTGTTTTACATCCCACACCTCCTTTCCACCCCCTGTCTCCACCACCCACCACCCACTGAACCAGACCTCTAAACTCCCTGAGGCCTCCAGTCTCCTGAGGGCTAGGTGAATCAACTCTGTAATTGAACACAGACCCAGCAGCCCTTTACTGTATATGTGCTGGGAGCTTCACATCATATCAGCTGGTGTATAATGCCTGGTTGATGGTCCAGTGTCTGAGAGATCTTGGGGGTCCTGGTTAATTGAGACTGCTGGTTCTACTACAGGGTCACCCTCCTCCTCAGCTTCTTCCAGTTTTTCCCTAATTCAACCACAGGGATCAGCAGCTTCTGTCCATTGGTTGGGTACAAATATCTGCATCTGATTCTTTCAGCTGCTTCTTAGGTCTTCCAGAGAGCGGTCATGATAGGTCCCTTTTTCTAGGTGCAATGGGACTTTCTTAATATCTCATCCACACACTTAAATTAATAATTAATTAAATTAATTTTATGAAGTTTTATTTCAAGTGTGTTAGGAGATAGTTTTTCATTGTGAAACAATTCTCAAGTCATACAAATGAATAAATGATCAGATATAATCAGTAGAAAAATATTTCAGATTGGAGTGTGCACACATAATAGGATGAGATCAATGATTAGACAATAAATTAAGAAGCTTTGTCTGAAGATTATTTTAAAACACTGCTGTCATGAACACATCTTAATATGGAACTGAAAATTATTAAGTGAGGAAAATGGGGGCAGGGATCTAGTTCAGTAAAGGATTTACCATGGAAATATAAACATCTAAATTTGGTCTTCCAGAGCGTATTTGAAAAGAGTTGGTATAACAGCTAACATGTATAATTCCATAACTGAGAACAGGAGTCAATAGAATCACTGAATCACATGCTCAGTAAGGTACTCACATTTCTATTTAATGCTGGTTTTATTCAGACTAGCCAATTAATGAAAATAACTCGTCAGTCCATGAAGGCACAGACACTGAAACTGGGGTGTGTATGTACTATGAACATTATATAACATATTTCTAAAAACCTTTTTTTAAAGTGGGGACTAATTCCTCAAGTGAAAACAATCTTTGCCACCATAGCAGTGACAGTGATGTGTGCTCAAAACTATGGCAACAAAGATCAAGAGAGAATGTAGTCAAAATGAGCCAATGCTTCATTGTGGATAATTATGATACTTGGAGGGACAGGAGACAATATACAAATGGAATGCTGTCACCAAAATTATAAAGCATTCTGAACTCAAGCTGTTTATGAGAAAAGTGTGTGACTATGTTCTTAAGATAATTTGAAAAACTGAATCTCTCAATTAAAATTTTAAGTTACAACTTTAGAAGGCACCTTGATATTAATTATTTGGTTGTGCATACTTAATGATATATGAACTTTCTAAGCGTTACTGAGTATGTTTTACAAAATCAGTAATAACTAAAAAAGCGAGTGAACATACTTTAATATTAGTAATATTGGAGCTGTCTCCTCATGTTATAGATACATTTCATCTATTGTTTAGTTCCATTTGTGTATTAAAGCTATGTTATGAAATAATAAATTTAATTAATAACCATTTGAATTTTAGACCTTGATTTCAAGCACTGGTCTCCCTTGAGAAACTGATTGAAGTTAATGCCTACAAACGTCCTTTATCAATCTGCTACTGAGTCGTGTACCTTGCATTCCTTGTATTATGTAACATTGCTTCAAGGCTAAAAACTGTTAACGCCTACATTGCCATAGTGAACTTTGGTCAAAACACAGAATTTTACTTTAATAATTTCCCTATTTTCAACTTCTTCCCTTGAAGTAAAAGGTATTCTCTAGAGACAAGAATCAATATACCTTGAAGATTGCATATGAAACATTATTTAAAATAGAAGCTCTAGGCAAGTAGCAGATGCTAAGGAGGACTTGGGGTAAACTCCAGAAGTCTGTCAGAGACAACACACACATAAATGAAACGTGTATCTACAGGACTGCATTATGGCATAATGAGAAGAGGAAGAACAAGGAATACAGAAAAAGCAGGTCCAGAACAGAACAATAAGCGCCCTATATAACTGCATGTCCATAAAACTGTTGTTTCCATTCATTCAATAAATAGAATAGTTCAGTGTCCCAGGATTGTACTTAGTTCTAAGATAACAGAGATAAATAATGTTCGAGATGGAGTACTGGTCATTAGTATAGCATTTATGTACACGGTGGTGTTCTGTGATGCTCTGTGATGTCATAGGGAGAAAATATGATACAACCCAACTGACCAGTGAAGACATCCCCTAGAAGCTTAATCCTTCCATAATGTAATGCATTTAGAAGAAAAACAAACTATACACAGTGGCAGAGATGAAAACCAATATATTAGCCCAAGGTTTGGGGTCTTCAATGTATTTTCCATATACATCAAAGGTATGTGTCTGAGAAAATGTACTGCATGTATGACTGTTTGTGACTGGCCAAGGAGCTGACATCTTTATTTAAAGTGATGAGGGGGGAGGGCTTTTTGACTGCAATAAAGTCTACATCAGTAGGCTAAAAAAAATTGAAGTGTGGTGAATCAATATAGAGTGTAACTGTGTAGTTGATACTAGCAATTAAGAAACCATGAACATAGAAATACAGAAAGACTTCGCAAATAGGAACTAAATAACAATAAATTCTAAGGTGAGTTTTAAAAAGCATTCATATAATTTAGATAAGTTTTCTAAGGTACATGTACTAATTAAAGTAAATCAGAAAAGGATGACTAAATATATAACTAGTTATAAATTCTTGGCTCTATTTTTTAATCAATAGCTATATAAACTTAAATGATATCTATAGTATGTAAAAGTTGTATCTAGAATACTCATTTTCTATTAGCTGCTCCAAAGTGAAATATTAGAATATAAACTATATTTGGTATTTAATAAAATTAGTAAATAAGTTACAAACTTGGTTTATGGACTTAGAGAACTGAAAAAAAATGATATGTTTCTATGTCTCACAAAGCATTCAGGATACATGTCATTTTCACTAGCTTTTAAATCTTGACATCAAAAGAATGACAGGTACAAAGCAGATGACAGCAGCTAAATACAGGCAGGACGTATTCTTGCTCATTTTCCTCCCCTTTTTTCGTCTACTTATTTGTTATACTAAGAATCAGAATGACGTTGTTAAGATTGGTTAATCTCATTTCATCTGATCAACTTTAACAACTATTTTGCAGAATTCTCTTAAGGGAAGCCATAAAGCTAGAAACCAGAGAAGAATTAAAATAGAGTATAGGCATTTAGTTGCAGAAGTAATATAACACCAGAGTTATGACAGACCACAGGAAACCCAAGAAGAAAGAAGATGGCAGCAAAGTTTGGATGCTATAGTACTACTCAGAATGGGGGAGAAAATAATCTCTGGGAAATAAATAGAGAGAGGGATCTGGGAGGGAGAGAAGAGGGAGAGGGGAAAAGGAGGCCAGTTCAGATAGGGGAGAAGATGGTAGAGACATACAGAGGTTCAGGAATTTCAAAGTAGGTATGTAGCAGTGAAGGAGCAAGTACTGGGGGTAGCTACTAAGAAAGTCCCAAAAGACAGGGAACCAAGAGGTTCCCAGGACCCAGCAGGAAGGACATTAGCCTAAATACCCAACAGAGCAGAGATAGACCATATAGAATCCATATCCAGTGGATAGGCATGCCCCCCTGCCCTCGTTGACGGATGGGGCCACCTACCCACCTTAAAAATATCAATCCAGAATTCTTCCTATCAAAAGGAAACAAATGGACAAAGATTGCAGTAGAGACTGAAAGAAAGGTCATCCAAAGACTGCCCCACCTAGGGATCCATCCCATTTGCAGACACCAAACCCAGACACTACTGCTGATGCCAAAAGCACTTACTGACAGGAGTCCAATATAGCTGTCCCCTGAGAAGGTCTGCCAGAACCTGATCAAAACAGATGCAGATGTATGCAGCCAAACATCTAACTGAGTGCAGGGACTCCAATATAGAAGTTAGGGCAAGGAATGTGGAACTGAAGGGGTTTGCAAACCCATAGGAAGAAAACCAAAATCAACCAACCAAAACCTTCAAAGCTCCCAGGGACTAAACCACCAACCAAAGAGTACACATGGGGGTACCCATGGCTCCAGCTGTATATGTAGGAGAGGATTGCCTGACTGGGCATCATTAGGAGGGGAGCCCCTTGTAAACAAATAAAATAGCCGATAAAAAATACTGTTAGTAGGATGATATAAGTATGTGCTCAAACCTTGTAATGAAAGCCTGTGTGAGGAAAGATATGTCATCAAGGTCAGAATACAGTTTTTGGTAAGATTTTATGCTTATACTATGTAAAAAGTAAAGGTAGGCATACAAAATACTTAATATTTCGATTAGATGTGAATTAAATGGTTAAACTAAAGAACATATTGAATATAAATATTTACCTGAACTTGCAATATAGAGTCCTGAAAATGAATGCTTTAATAGAGAGTGGGTGTTTGCATGCCCTTTTTTCTTCCTTATAATGAGTGACAAGCATGGACCTGAAGGTTACAAATCAGAAAGTTACAGATTTCTAACAGACTCCAGACTAGAGAGAGTGATAATATATGTGTGAACTAACAGTGGCTTAAAACAGGCCCTATGGAATCATTTACATTAATTTTAACAATTAGGTTAGGAGCATAAGGATAGAAACAAACATTTTGTGTGTGTGTGTGTGTGTGTGTGTGTGTGCCTTCATAAATCAACCAGATGTATAAAAATATACATGAAAAACTTAGTAAAATGTCCACATTTCTATGAAAATGTGAATGAATACCAATATGTACCTTAGGAACTAGGGGTGAGTGATAGGTACTGGTAGAGGAAAATTAAGTTTTATTTTCAAGTGTAGCCTCACACATAAAGAGTAAAATAAATAGTAAGATGAAAAGAGAGCAAGGCTATGCACTGTCAAACCCCAACCCCATGTGACCTACATCTACTACCAAGTTCAAGTGATAATTCCTAACCTCAAAAGCAGTTCCACAAACTAAGGAACAAGTAAAACTTCCTGATACTATAAAAGACCTACTCACTCATTTGCCTGCAAAACTCAGGATGTCCTCCTTCTTAATAGCTGAGTAGTATTCCATTGTGTAAATGAACCTGAGTTTTGCAGGCAAATGGATGGAACTAGAAAATATCTTAAGTTAGGTAACTCAAACTCAAGAGGACATGAATGGTATGTACTCACTAATAAGTAGACATTAACCTAAATAAATAAATAAATAAATAAATAAATAAATAAATAAACAGAATACCCAAGATACAGTCCACAGAACTAAAAAAAAGTCAACAAGCTGAAGGGCCCAAGTGAGGATGCCTCAGCCCCACTTGGGAGGGAGAAGAAAGCAACCACAAGGAGGAGGGAGGGAGAAACCTGGGAGGGAAAAGGGACAGGAAGGGAGAGGGGAACATGATCTGGTATTCGGTGGGGAAAAAGGACTGAAGCCCTGAGGTCCAGCAGAAGGAATGAAAACAGGCAACTTCTGGAGGTAGGAGGTTGGGGTGTACCAGAATGTACCAGAGACCTAGGAGGTGAGAGACTCTCAGGGCTCAAAGGGAGGGAAGAAATGCCCTACAGTAGAGGGAACTTGTAGAAGCCACCTCCAGCAGAAAGACCAGGCATCAAGTAAGAGATGGGATTGTTATCCCAAAGTCAAAACTGATCGATTATTGTTCCTTTCTGAAAGAGCTGCAGGGATGGAAATGGGAAAGAGCCTGAGGAAAAGAAGGTCCAGTGACAGGCCCAAAGTGGGATCCAGCTCACGGGGAGGTCCCAAGGCCTGACACTATTACTGAGGCTATGGAGCACTCACAAAAAAGGACCTATCATGATTGCCCTCCACACAATCCAACAAGCAGCTGAAAGAGTCAGATGCAGATATTTGGGTCCAACCAATGGACAGAAGCTCCTCACCCCTGTGGTTGGATTAGGGAAAAGCTGGAAGAAGCTGCGGAGGAGGGCGACTCTGGAGGAGGATCAGCAATTAATTAGTCTCAATTAGTCTCAATTAATCTGGAATCCTGCAATCTCTCAAACACTGTAAGGAAAACCAGTAAGGAATCGAACACCAGCTGATGTGAGGCCCCAACACATGTATAGCAAAGGACTGCCGGGTCTGTGTTCAATCAGAGAAGATGAACCTAACCCTGAAGAGACTGGACGCCTCAGGAGTTTAGAGGTCTGGTGTGGTGGGGTAGGGTAGGGACATCCTTGTGGACACTGGGGTGCGGGAGGAGGTATGGAATGTGGAAGAGTTGGAGGGTGGACCGGGAGAAGAATAAATTCTGAAGTGTAAAAAAAAAAAAATAAATTAATAATAATAATAATAATAATAATAATAACAATAAACGACTTATTAAAATGTGATAATAGTCTTAGCAAATATGTTCATATGTGTAGTTGTGTACATGTGTATATGTATAATGTGTATATATCTACATATTTATATGTGTGTATATGTATATGCATTTGTATATGTATATAGATATATTCATAATATGTATATGCATATATGTGTATATGTACATATGTGTATACATGAATGCTTATATATGTATATGTGGAATGCATTCATATGTATATAGTATATACTGTACAGAAATGTATGTGTCTATGTATATATCTTTATGTATGTATGTATATATTTATATGTGTATATATCTCTAGATATATGTATGTGTGTGTTTATATACATATACACATACATACACATATACATATGTGTATGTATTTGCATCTGCATATATATACATATTTGTGTATATATGTATGTATACATATATTGCATGTGCACACATATACTTATGTATACACATATGCCAACATGTTCTAATATAGACATATACACACATTCATAAATACCAATATACACATATGCACATATACCAATATACACATATATACATATGCACACACATATATAATATGGATACACATATATTTGTTGTTTTTATTTATAAGTAATTAAATAGTAGTAGAAATTTCTATAATTTTATGATTCTCAAGTTCTTCAGAGAGCAGGGTGAAGCACTGTTTTTATACTTTCCTATATTTAACATTTTCAATCAATTTTGTAAACCATGACAAAATTACACTTATTTCAGTTTCTACAATAATGGAAATTACATAAACAATAATCAATGTAGATAGAGTCTACATTTTTTTCAGCATTGATATAATTAACAAATCGAGACTAATAATCATATCACTGGTAAGTATGGAGGCTTGTCATTATGATTCATTTCACAATTCAAATTTGTTTATCAAATCAAAATGTTCAATATGTTTTCTAAATATATCATTTGAATAAATATGTATAGAGGCAGATCATTAAGAATATTTTTATTCTTTATAATTGTTAAACAGCTGATTTGACTGTCAACAAATGTCAATGTGCATTTACGCTCTTGGAGTAGGTTTTCTTTCATCATATTGTGTAGGACATTTTAGACACTGTGAAGCTGTGATGCATTGTCATGATAGAACAAAGCAGATAAGCATGGTCAGCGTTAGTTCAAAGTGATTAATGATTGTTTAGAAAATCAAAATTATTCTCAAATAAGAAATATATCTCAGATTACCAGATGGCCTATTATATTCATCTCTTCTAAGTTCATTTTACATTATAATAGATTATTTTTTCAAGAATTGGACATCGTGTTTTTAGGTAGATCCTTAGCAACTTAAGTATACCATTGAGTATGTCATATTAAATTATGATAGAAGTATTATTTTAGTAGTTATCCTGGTCCAGAAATAATAGCATATAAGAGCAGTGTTTCACTTCGTAGTAACAAGAAAATTTAGATAAAATAAAAATCATAATTGCTTATAACAGTCTCAATTTATGTCATTGTAGTATAACTAGAAGAGGAAAATCACAACTAATAACGAGAGGTGGAAAGAATAAATGGTCACTATAAGTTGGCTGATAACTGGCCTTCAGTAATACTGAGACTTGAGTCACACTGATGATTAATATCAGGTATTAGACATAAATTTGGTAATTTGAAAAAATTGTAATCAATAATTAATGCTACTATTGAAAATCACACACACACATATGTATATAATATCAATATTGATAATATAAATGTAAATTAATCAGTCAAGAAGGGGTATTAGCCGAAACTTGACGTGCTTACTCACAAACTATATAAAAATTGGGTCTGTTGTAGCAAAGCAAAACCTTGAAAGTTCTGAACCAAACAAATAAAAAGTTTCTCTGTGTTTGTAGCAACAGTAAAGGAAAAAAAAAAAGAGGCTAATCACAGGAAAATTATTTCAGTAGTCAGAACACCATACTGTGCTAAATTATCTTTTCTGATTCCTGCGTAATGAATTTTAAATCAATATTTCTAGTGTACATTTATATATAAAATTTTCAGCAAATGCGTTTTACTTTTTAACATTGTGGATAAAGCCGTTCTACCAGAAAATTGCAAATGATTCAGAAATGGAAAAGAACAGATGAGAATTAAAAAAAAAAATGCTGACAAATAAGGTAAATGGATTTTAGTTGAATGGTGTCAAAAGAATTTTTTGAGCAAAGAAAAGTTGCTTTTGTAGCATGCACATCATTTATGATGTTTGAGTGCTAAAATGCTTCTCTCTCTATTCTTTCCCTTTCCATTTATTACAGTGCTGTCTATATGTGCATTTGCTCAGAGATAAGTGGCATTTTTCCTCTCACGTTTTTCACGTGTTACCTCTGTAAGAATTTAACTCTGTAAGAGCCTTTGTTTCACATTCTTTCTTAGCACTTCTGGAAAATTTGATTTGATCATGTTGATATTGCTTCTGGCAAACTACTAAATACATTGGACAACATTAAGGAGTGGGGGTGGGGGGGTGGTACAAATCTAGAAGACTATAACCTTCCAGCGCTTGTGAGGATGATGTACCAGGATTTTGTGATGAGTGGACTGATGACACAATGGGACAATTTCTCAAACCAAAACCAAACAAACCAAAATAAACAGAGAATATGAGCTTTAAAAACAGCATCTTTATAGAGATTTTAACTCATTATTTCGTTACATTTATTCATTTAATATCATCTGTCGATATGAATATTTCTGTCTACATACATTGTGATCATAGACTTTGAAATTTTTGACGATAACTTCATTTTCATGGAGCTCTTTAGCGATTATTGTTATAGAAAATGTGAACTATCATATAAACTATTTTGTACCCCAATCTTCCCAATTTCATGTAAAGTTTCAGTATTCTTTCACCATAAAAATCCAAATTCAGTACACAGTATTTTTGTCACAGTCGAGATGTTAAACTTTCTTGAAAATTCATAAGTACTCAGAATCTATCAGTTATTTAGAAAATGTATGAAACATATTTATTACATACAAAATGTCTGACTCATACCAAAGTGATGCCAATTCGTATTTTTCCTGACCAAATAGGACTTTTGCAACAACAAAATACTCTCCTTAGAACTAAATTATTTACCATCTTCCCTTTATGTTCCCTTCGAATTTCTAAAATTCATTTTTAAATGGCTTTTGCTACATTATTTTTGAAACTGAATGTTTCTATAAACCAGAGGTCCAATTCCTTTGTGATTTATCCAGCAAAATATGTGTATAAAATAGTGTTCAACTGATGCTTCTATCTTTAGCCATGTTATATTGCACAGATAATCTCTATGTGTGTAAAGCCTGAAGTTCATTCACAAATCTTATTTGTGAAAAACAATAGCTTCACATGGTCTCCAAAACCCCAGCTAAACTGTTGGCAATATAAATGAACTGTTTTCATACAAACTTGTATGCTTGTGAATATACATTGTTTCTTTACTACTAGATCTAGATAGTGTTAAGAATTCTGATCCTAATAGAGTATTTTTAAATCCACAAGTGATTTTATTTTTTGCCTAAAAAGAAAATTAAGTTTAAGATTTAAAATTGATTAGAAGAAAAGATAATTAGAAACATAAAACTATCTATAAACTATAGTAAGGAAAACATGTACAGAGAGATGAAACAGAAAGAATAAACCCAATGCACCTTTTCTATTGTTGCCATTTGTGACCAAAACTTCATTTTAGTGGAACAAATCTCTTTAACATTTATAGTTATAGGAAATTTAAACTATCATGTAAACTCCATTGCACCAAAATTCCCATTTTCATGTAATATTTTTGCATTCTTTTACCAAAGAAATCCAAGATCAGTGCACAGTATCCTTGTCACTGCCTGGATGTTAAACTGTCTTGAAATTCATATACAAATTCATATGCAAAAATTATATATAGTCCTCAGGAAGGTTCTCAGGAAATAGACAGAATGTGGCAGATTCTATAATAGAATATAACATGAATGGTATTGACACCAGTACCAGGTGTCTTTCTTCTCTCTGAAATCTAGTAAAACTGGCTTTCACTCAGAAAAACCCTCTTACATCCTGGCAATGACTGGAGTTTCCAATTAGTCTCTCCTTATACTACCCCAGGGCTACTCTAGCCTGAAGTCCTAAACTCTTCTACATTCTTCCCACCACACTGTCCAAATATAGTAGAACCACATGAACAGCTTCATTATAACAACAGTCTAGGTACTGATACAAGTTTGCTTTCATTTTAATTAATATCTTTTAGTGACAAATACAGACAATGCAACTTATTTGTGAGAAACATTATTTCATTCTTTAAAGGAATGTAGTTGATCATAGGGAGAGGGATATGACCTGGCTGATTACACTGTTTTCTATAAATAAGCAGAGAAAAATGAATTCTTTTTCTGGGATTGATTTTTTTTCTTTTTTCCCCTTTGTTCAGCCCTTTTACCCAGACTATGAGATTATGTCAGCCATATTCATGTTATGTCATCTTTTTTTTTTCATTTAGATCTTTCAGAAAATGTTCTCAGACATATCACAAGCATTTCCTATTATATGATTTTAAATACAGTAAAGTTTAAAGTGAAGAAAATCTATTGTACTTAAGGTTATAATTCGTAAGTGAGTGTTTAGACAGTGAAGAATTGGGAAATAAATTAACTGACTTTGATACTATTCTTCAGCTTAACACAGCTTGACTGTTCTATGAAGAGGCAATGAGTCTATGGTAGTGTGCAACCAAAAGAGTTTTACTGGAAACTGAAACTCAAACTTCAATAACATTCTAGGGTTATTTTACATAGTGTTTTCTATCTCAGAATAATTTTTATTTGATAAACTAATGCATATATATGCATATTATGAAAGAAGCCCAACTCTGAGTGTATCTATGAAAGTTTTTATTGTTATTGTATGCTTTTTTCCAAGCAGACAAGACCCATCTAGGGCTCTTGACTTAGTATGAAGAGAGAGAAAGTTAAGCAATGTTTGAACATTATTTTTAAGTTGTTAACATAAATGCCATTTACCTCAGTTCAAAAAACACTTTCAGTTAAAAAAAAAGTCTGGAATGGTGTGATAAAGGGTAAAACTTAAAAGATGAATAACACAGAATGAAACATGTGAACTCTATCTGAAACATATACAAGTACAAACTTTTATGCTTTAAAATAAGTTATCCTTTCAGAGTACACACAGATACATATACACAATTATACACATGTATAATACACAAATGCCTACATGCATACACATACAGACTTAAAGACACAACATGCAAACAGAGACACACAAACTCAGACACACAAACACACACAAGTATATATATATATATAAAGTTTAAAGTGAAGAATATATATATATGCAAACACACACACATACCTGCACATACAAAGAAAGATACATACAAACTGAAACAGAGGAAGCTTTCAATGGTAATTGTGAGCTATCACATTGGAATATCTAACGATGCATAAACACTATATAAAAATAACAACCGTGTCCTACATTCACTTTTTGATCCACACAATACTTGAAATTAAATCCTACTGTAAAGTTGTGTATATAATGAAGAAGCAAATGAGAGAGTGACTTATTTAACAAATGTCATACTGAAGGACAAAACAGAATTAAGGTTTAAGCCAACTTGTCCTTATGCCATTGTGATTAAACATTGTAAAAATTGTCTTTGTATTATATATTTTGTATATATGTATATATATATTTCATATATATTTTAATATTTATATATATTTATATACTATATTTATATAGTTGTAATATATAATATAAATACATATTTATATTATGTATGTATAATATATAATATAAATAAATATTTATATTTATAATATTTGTATATTATATTTTGTGTATTTATATATATTTTGTATATTTTGTATATATGCATATATATTTGTATATATATATTTGTATATATTGTGACTTAAAAATTAATCATACAATCAATACATAGTAATTAATTTTATTTTAAAAATCTTGCTGTCATGCCAAACATACAAACATTAGACATTTCTTACATTAAATTTTCTTTTTTTTTTGTTTAAAATAATAATTTTGTTCTGATTTTTTCTCTTTTCTTCCTCCAAACCATTCTATATACTTCTCCTTACTTTCTTTCAAAATCTTAAATTTCTAAATATAACCTGTTGAAACCTTTTAAAAATAAGAAAGAGTGAAAAGAGTTTTTTCCAAAATTGAAAACTTTATGATGATATTAAAATATTGTGCTTATATAAATTTGTACAAAGAGGAAGTGTTTATCAACGGATTATAAAATGTCGATGCTTTTGAGCATTCATAAGAATGTCTACAAAAGAAACAGTAGTATGTAGATAACATACCATTCAGGAGTATAAATCTTGGCATTTAGATTGGAGTTCTGGTCTGAAATAACAGACCCGCTTAGGGTAAACTAATTAACAGTGTTAGCACTAGACTCTAGGTGGAAAAAAAAACCACTACATATGTGGGAGAATTGAGGGGAAGGATTGAGGGAGCAGGAGCAGACACTACAAGAAGACCATCAGAGACCTAATCCTTGAAGGCTCCCAGAGACTAAACTACCAACCAAAGAGCATACATAGGCTGGACCTACTCCTCCCACAGAAATAAAGCAGACACAAAGCTTGGTCTTCATGTGAGTCCCCCAACAACTGGAAAGGGGACTGTTTCTGACTCTGTTGCCTGCCTGTGGATTCTGTTTGCCTAACTGGGCCATCATTTCTGGCCTCTGTGGCAGTGGATGCAGCAAGTCCTGCAGTGGGTGGGTTGGTTTGAGGCATACTCCTTATCAGAAAATAAGAGAAGGGGTGTGGAGGGGAGGGTATATATGAAGGGGAACTGAGAGGAGAAGGAGCACTGTGATTGAGGTGTAAATCTAATTAATTAATTAATTAATTAATTAATAGAAAAAAGAAAGATATTTAAGTGTCAGGAAATTTAATATATGCCTATAGTTCCAGAACTTGGGAGGTTAATCCAGGAGGATCATTAGTTCAAGGTCATCCATAATAAATTTATGGTCAGTTTGGTCTATCTAAAAATTACATAAAGTAAAAATAAAGATAACAAAAGAATATTGATTCAAGTAATGGAGCCTATGTGATGTCATCATACATATGACTAGCCTGTCCTTTAAGTTTTCTGTATATGAGAGTGTGTACATTGATTCATGAAATAAGTTTCATCTGGTTAAACTTTGCTGCAAAATGCAGTCAAAATAGCTTATTGATTTTTTTTAGCAAACTCTTTCCAATGAATTTATGACTAAATATAAAACTAGTTTCATTTAATTCTCCATCAGAATGAGTGAACCAATTTTTTTTTTTAAAAAAGGCAACAACACATTCTCACAGCCTGCAATTGACACACTTATATGCACCACTGCCTAAGCTCAGTAATTGTGTCTGTGTGTTTGAGTATACACATGTATTCCAAGGTCTAGATCAAAGAAAAATTGAAAGTCAGAGTTTAAATTCTGCTGACAGATCCGAATAACAGAACGTAATATTATGCACAGTACAGTATTTTATATATGTTTTATTTTTTACCAACAGAAGGCATGTTGAAGTGGAAACCTGCGAGATGTTCCAGAATAATAGTGTTATTTTCAGAGAGTTTTAAGACACTTTTAAAATGAGCATTTTAGAAGTTGGTTCAACTGTGATGAACCTTAGGAGTGTAGTTAAAGGCTAAAAGGAAAGAAAAAAATAATAACAAAGACTGTTTACTTTGAAAAAAATTGAAGAACTTTGAAAAAGGGAGTTTGTAAAGCGAGAATCAAGTCTTTGAAGCAAATGGCTGCAAAAACACAGGAAGAAGGGATGATGCTCAGTGCATTGGTAGAGTTTTGAGTTTATAAACCATAATGCCAAAATAAAAAACTATGTTTTAAAGCATGAAATGTAGCAAATTGTACCTAAGAAATGAGAATGTTTCTTACCTTGAGATTCAAGTTTCAGTACTGAGAAGTTGAAATTTCCTTCCTTTATATTTCATTTGAACTACCACATTCTCATGTGAAACCTAGAAATATTTATTTTTCTAATTTTTAATATTTTATTTTAAACAATCCATGTAGTATATTCTTGTTATAGTTTGCCTGAATTCAGATATTCATAGCCTGTTCCAGCTACTTGAACCAACCCAAGTTCATGCCCTTTCTTTATTCTTCTCTTGTAAAAAAAAAAAGGGGGGGGGGAATAATCAGCTACAAAAAGGAAAAAATTAAAAAAGCACACATACACATATGTAACTGACATGTGTGCCCACATACAAACATACAAACACACACACACACACACACACACACACACGGGGGTGGGGGGAGGCAGTCGAAGGGAGAGACAGGGAGGGAGGCAAGGAGGAGAGAGAGAAATAAAACTCACAAAAACACAAAATAAGAAACAACAATATAAAGTAAAAGACCAGCAAAACAATGTAAAAATAGTAAAACGGAAAAAAAAAAAAAAAAAAAAAAAAAAAAGCAAAATCCCTCCAAAAAAAACAACACTGAATTTATTTTGAGGCAGTGACTACTCCTTGACATGGGGCCTACCTACTCTCTTAAATGTGACTAATAAAGCCAGTGAGACTCAATTAAGCATAACTGTTTTTTTTTTTTTTTTTTTTTTTTTTTCTTTGTAGACAGATGCCATTGAAGACAGCTTCAGGGATGGAAACTAATGTCAACTTCCCCTTCTCAGTTCTGGGACTCTGTCTGGCTAATTCTTTGAAGACCCTGTACAAACTGCCACCATCTCTTTGAGTATGTACGTGCATCAGTCTTGTTGTAATTCTGAACCTCTCACACTTAAGCTTTGTTTGCTCATGTTAGCAGTTATTGTCACAAGAAGAGTTCAGAATTTATTAGACACAACTGATTTTAATATTAAGGTAAAATACTATAATGATTACCCAACAGAAAAGTGGTTTAAATAACATGTAGGTTTATTTCTCCCTATCTTGAGGGGATATGAATAAGGATAACTAATCATGGTGCCCAAAGTAGAGATTCCCCCCTCACTTTTTTGTTTTGTTTTTTTTTTGAGACAGGGTTTCTCTGTGTAGCCCTGGCTGTCCTGGAACTCACTCTGTAGACCAGGCTGGCCTCGAACTCAGAAATCCACCTCCTCTGCCTCCCAAGTGCTGGGATTAAAGGCGTGCGCCACCACTGCCCTGCAAGATCTCCTTTTTAAATTTCCAGTGTGTGTGTGTGTGTGTGTGTGTGTGTGTGTGTGTGAGAGAGTGTGTGTGTGTGTGTGTGTGTGTGTGTGTGTGTGAGTGTGTGTGTGTGTGTGTGAGTGTGTGTGTCTGTGTGTGTGTGTGTGTGTGTGAGTGTGTGTGTGTGTGTGTGTGTGTGTGTGTGTGTGTGTGAATTTCAGTAGCACTCGTCATCATCCTTGTGCCCATGAGCAAAGTAGGAAAGAAATGGCTACTGGAGCTACATTTCTCCCTGGCTTGCAACTTCTACTTATCACTGCTACATTTCCTCACCCAACACTTTGTGCAGCTCTACTTGCTTCTCTGGTGGAACACAGTTCATGTGCTTCTGGAACATACGTGCCCAAGTATAATTTCTAAGAGAAATGAAGAAGCCCAAATATTTCTAGGGATTCTTAGCTCCCTTTATGAAAGACAGTCCCGTTCTTTTTTTTTTTTTTTAAATTGGATATCTTATTTTTTTACAATAGAGATGCCATCTCCTTTCCCCATTTCCCCTCCCTAGAAACCCCCTATCCCATCCCCCCTCCTCCTTTATGTTTTTATATCATTTTAATTACATGCATACATTAAGGTCAGTTCTAGGTTGAGGAACTAGCAATACAATAGATGCAAATAGTCAAGGAACAAGCAAGACAATAAACACAAATAGTCAAAGAAAAAGCAAGGCATTAAACCCAATTACATGAACACTCCCATGATAACTATTTCTACGGGCTTATCAGGATGACCAAAGTATTTGAGCTTACTTCTCTGTCCCAGCACAAGGTCATTTTCATGTCTGAAGCCTACTTCCTTGTTCTAGCCTAAAATTTAGTATTCTGTCTGAAATTGTTTCTAATATTTAGATTCCTGCTTGAAATTACTTCTTTGTTCTAGCCTAATGTCAGATTCCTGACTGAAGCTTACTTTCTTGTCCTTGGCCAATGTCATATTTCTGCCAGGCAGTCCATTTCCTTGTCCTTGGCCCATGTCAGATTCTTGCCAAGCAGCCCCAAAGGCTCTCACCTCTCCTTCTGTTTATTTCATTAACAATACTGAGCCTGTCTTAGGTCATTCTGACAAGAATGCCTTCCTTATCCATCATGGAATATGCATTATCAAAAGCAATGCACTTATATCTTAGATTGGTAAGGCTCTCTGCAGAATCTTACCTGGCCTTGGCTTGCCAGCTTATTAATTTAGTAACTCTGTCTGGGAGTCCATTTTCAGGTTCAAGACATGTACTTTGGTTGCCAACATGTTGATGTTGGTAAAGAAAACCTTTAACACAATGAGCAGGAATAAAAGTATTCCCAGGACAAATAGGGCTAGCATATTCAAGCCATATATGCCATTTTTGAAGCTTGACTAAAATAGAAATATGGACTTCAGGCCATGGGCAATTTTATCTGCAGTATCTACGGCATCAACGCTCAGCAGAGCAGCATTCTTGAAATTCATAAGCTGCCTATGTATCGTTAAAACTTCCAGAGAGGTGTTAGAATTATGCCAAATACACTGCAAGTGTCATTAAACTTCTTTCTAATTATGACTACCACTGTAAATTTTAGAACTAACACGAATCCAATGACATTTGGCATGGAACTCAAGATAGCTCCTTACCCTTAACCTCTGAACCTCCTTTCAGTAATTTGAATAGGATAAAAGGATCAATCTGTTCTTCTAAATGCCTATCTAAATCCTCTTGTATAATCAACACATTAGTCACATTTTTTGCTAAATGATTAACAAAAGTAGCTGTCTTAACTTCTTGTGTCACAGCAATTGCAGAAGCAGTGGTGCTAGCAGTTAATGTAATTAAAGCTGTTGTACCAGCAATAATCAAGCCCACTACCCTCTTGCTTCTGCTTAAAGCCTGCCTCATTTATTCCAGTACTTGCAAGCTATTTTTAGAATACCAAGGTTCTGTGATACTCAGGGCACTAAAACAAAAGCTGGTTGATAGACCTCTATAACTGACATGCCGAATTTCAAAACACAACTAGAAAGTGTACAATCAATGCAACTTACATTAAATACTGTAGAAGAAACAAAACTAATTTTAATGTGACAATTAAAGAAGCCTTAACACATGTGCTAACACCTGTTTGAAATTTAGATTCTGCCGCAACTTTAACTAACATCATAGAGAACTGCAGCTAATTTCCATTTATGTCTCTGAAAATTTCCAGAACCAGACTTCCAAATGAAGACTGTTATTTCCAATATTGGATTGACTTCTTGACCAGTCCATGATTGAGTCTGAATAACTGGTCACATTTAATAACAATACAAGAGGCATTATAACTTCTCTTTTTGATACTCTCTTCCACAAGGTCTAAGAACTTGAGACAAGGCAGCTTGTCCCATCAAGGGTATAGGTAAGCAATGGCAGGTTGGAAACTTATGTCCAATATAGCTTCCCAGTCACCATTGTCAGGGTACTCAGCAAGCCCACAGGTCAGCATCATTTTTTGTCATGGCATCAGCATGTCTCACCCATCACTCTGGCAGCCACCATGCTCCTTCAGCATCCTGCAGGAAAAAAAACATGCCCTCTTTCCCGTATGTAATACCTGATTAGGATCATGCCTTATGCCAATAAGTGGATCCTTCCCTTTCACCTATGCATAAGTATGGCTAGTTGTAGAGTGCCATAGACACTCAGCAGAAAGTTTCTTGGCATCCAAATTTTTTTAATTTTAAAATAAAACATAAAAAGAACATGATTTAAATAAATTTGTGGTATACAGGGATATATCTCGCACTTTTTTATTTTATGAAGATATTGTTTTAAAGTTCCATAGAGGGGGAAGTAAAGGGAGGGGAGGAGGGAATGGGTAGATTGGTGAGGGCACACCCTCATAGAAATAGGAGGAGTGAGGATGGGTTAAGGGGTTTCTGGGGGTGGGGAATGAGGAAAGAGGATAACATCTGAAATATAGATAAATAAAGTACCCAGTAATTAAAAAGAAAAAGAAAAGAAAAACAAACAAACAAAACACAGATAATGGAACTGGCTATGGCAGTCAAACATTTGAGACTTTTTAGCAACAGTTTAACATTACTCATATTAAGGGGATTCCTTTTAATTGTCAAGGACAATCGTCTGTAGAACGGGTTCATGGAACTTTAAAACAGTCCATTTCTATTTAGCTTGACAACACACTTTGGTCTTCTCTTTCTCATTTCCTGGTACCTTCCCCTTATCAGCCAAATGTAATCTATTTTATATTGTCTCAAATAAGAATTGAAACTACACTTGGTTTTGTACTTCTGTAGTGAAAAAAGACAGACCTTTTTATTCAAGACCAAGTAACCTTACAGCAAAATAGATTTATATGAGTTTCACAGTTCTACTTAGCTAAGGCAAAACAATGACAAGCTCAATGCCTGAGATGATGTTTCCAGTAATGATATACCAGTAAGCAGCTACTAGCCCTGTGGCCTGACTTTAACGTTAATGGGCAATGCGCTATATTAAGGAGGGCAAGGCTTTAAAGAGCCCATGCTTCAGAGGGTTAGCCTTTTTGTCAACAATGTACTTTTACTGAGAGCAAAAGAAAAATAGACCTATTGCTACAGAAATAGAATTCATAGGGATATCAGATTCCCTGGGGACACACCAGCTGAAAATTGTAAGATATCATTTCAGTATGGAATAAAAGTAATTCCACAAGGTTTTGAGAAGCTAGGAAACCTCCTGGTTCATTTATCAAAGAGACTGCAGATCCCATTTCAAGCCAGGTGAAACAACAATAAATGTTTGCCAAGTAAATTAATCTGTACCCAGAGATTTTATTAAACAAAAGGTCAAAAGAACACAGTACTTGAAATCTCTAAGTGAACTGATTGTAAGGGGGAAATGATTGGAAATGAAAATACAAGGGGGTATTAAAAAGATCTCCATTTTATTTATTTCATTTGTTTTTGTTAAGTTCGTCAAATGGTCACTCAGTGGAGTTTGACAAAGGTAATTACCCTTGCTTCCATCTTGATTAGTAATGTAAGAACAACAAAAGTATTTAAAATCTTAGGAGCAGAAGACTTGATTATTTTAGGATTATACTGGAGTTGTGCTGGAGGATTTCCAGTTATAGAAAGAATTCTAGATAAAAGGTCAGGCCCTTTCTTTGTCAGTTTTTTTCCTTCCACAAATTGAAAATATTAACAGTACTTTTGGTTAAAGTTCATGGAGATAATTTTTTTTAAAAATTTAATCTAAAAGTTATTTTCATTTCTTCATTTATATATCATTATTTAAGAATCATATTTTTATGATATAAATTAGACTTTGGTACCTGTATCCTAACTTTAACAGAAGACAAATCTATAAGAATATCCTCAATCTGAAAAAAATAATCTCTTCAGTGAGACTATCAGTTGACATTTAATAGTATAACAGAGCAAGTAACATGCCCCTAAACATCTATGGGTGACTAAAACAAAAAGACTTTAAGAACAGTTTATGTATTACATAAACCTGTGAACATGCTTTCTGAATGAGCAGAAGTTATTGAACCAATCTGGTGTCTTCTGTGTACACTTCAGTTTTTTTATATGATTGAGTTATGTCACTAAAAGTTAGAATTAATTTTTCATTCCACTAACATAAATAAAAACATAAATAATATATGCCCCCAATCTCATTTTATTTCTGCGGTTACTGCATGCCTTTTAATCCTAAACTTGCCTAAGTAAGACCACTGCAGTAGTCCCTAAAGCATTCTTCCCTTAGTTATATTACAGCCAGTGAATTGGCTCACCTCAGCAGATTGAGTATAAAAGTCACACTGGTGATAAAAGAGTATTTGCCACCATGGAGAAAAGAGAGGACTTGGTACAGAATGTTTGGGAGACATAGAGCTTTGGGTTTATTACTACATGTTTGAGTATGCAGCTAGCCAACCTAGTTGCTTCCCAGTGCCTATCAGTCATTGCTGATGAAATCACTAAATCTTAGCCCCTTCATTGTTTGGAAATAATTTATTATTAAATATTATAAATTTATGGGTTATTAGATCCTGCCATTGTCCAAGTTCTCCATTTTATGTTATTTTGTTTCTCTCTTAGATCAAAGAGATCTAAGATCAAACTGTTAAACACGTAACAGTCAGATTCTGTCATGCAGGTTTGCTTCCCAGATGAAAGAAGTGCTTGCTGCTAAGTGATTCTTTCTTTCTCTTTGTTCTTTCAATCAGACTCGCCTAAACCTCTCCTAGGAATACCTTAAACAACAGGTTATGACTTCATAGTATTCCAAATTATAGTCCTCTGTCTCTCTCCATTTCTACATGTAAATACAATGACAATGTAATGTAGATGCTATTTCATTTTTATATGATTATATGTTCTAAATAGTAAAAACATTTAATTTTAATATTTTATCTTTAAATTTTTTGAAACCATCATACACGAATTTGTTTATATTATTTCCAAGCATTCCCCATATCCCTTCAACTCTTACTGACCTCCTCTTACTTTTTCTCAAATTATTGACTTTGTTTTTGAAATTATCATTGGTTTTTTTTAGATATTTTATTTACACTTCAGATGGCATCCCCTTTCCCCATACCCCCCCCCCTTAGGAAACCCCTAGCCTATGCCCCCTTTTCCTTTTTGCATTTATACATTTTTTAAAAATAATGTTAATCATAGGCTCCTGAATGCGCCCGATCTCGTCTGAAATTATCATTGTTAACACATACATACACACACACACACACACACACACACACACACACACACACACACACAGAGGAGCCTGCTGAGTCATTTAATATTGCTCATACATAGATATGCTTGAAAGCTGATCACTTGTGATTGTATAACCTACTAGGAGCTTGTCCATGGAGAAAATTGATTCTCTTTCTCAGCAGTCACCGGCTGCCAGTAGCTCTCTGTCTATATTTAGGGGCTGGAGAAATTCTTTACTATAGATATTAGTACATTAGCAGAAAGCGGCTGTCAGCTTTGCAGCCATCTTGAGCCATATACCCTGACATGTGATTTGGATTACAATAGCCTACAACAGCTGAGCAACTCCGATAATCTTGGTTTAGATACATTTTGAGATTAAAGGTGCGTGATATTAAAGGTGTGTAATTTAAGAGTATGACTTAGAAGTGTAGAGATCAGATTTAGAGACAAGACCTAAGGGCATGATTAAAGGTGTGACCAAAAGGCGTGGCTTAGAAGTGAGACATATAAAAGGCAGAGACAGAACAGATCAGAATCAGACACTTCAGAGAGTACAACTTGGAGTACAACTTGGATTTAGTTATTAGACATTAGGGAGACACAGAGAGAGAACCAGACACAGCAGAGAGAAGACAGGTAGGAGGCACTTGGAAGAGAACTTGGAAGAAGTAACTTGGAACTTGGAGGGACTAGGAGCTAGGGACTAGGCACTAGGAACTCAAAACTCAGGACTTAGATTGAAGAATAAACAGGATTGAATTACACTCTGTCTGGTCTGCATTCTTCGAGTCCGTCCTCACTCTCGCTCTTGCAGAACCCTGACCCTCAGACCTGAGCAGCAGCTTGGGCTGGGATACAGTGGCCGCCCAAAAGTGGGTCGGCCCGGGCCTCAACATTTTGCTTGAGCCGCGACATTTTTTGGCCGCCCCAACGTGGGGCTTGTGTGGACCCCAACATTTTTTGGCCACCCCAACGTGGGGCTAGTGTGGACCCCAACATACATCAACTGGCATTATCATTATGCAGACTTTTTCAGGCTTCTATACTGTTGATATGGTATAGATTCAACTCTTCTAATACATGTATAGAAGATAGTATCATTGTTTTACTTTGGGTTTCCATTGCTGAGAAGATAAACTATGACAAAGGCACTTCTTATAAGGGACAACATTTATTTGGGACTGGCTTGTAAATTCAGAAGTTCAGTTCATTATCATCCTGTCAGGAAGTATGGCATCATTCTGGGAAAAACAGTGCTGAAGAAAGAGCTGAGAGTCCTACATCTTGATCCAAAGGCAGACAAGAGGAGACTCATTTTCAGGCAGCTACGAAAAGGTTCTCAAAGCCCAACACTACAGTGACACACTTCCTCCAATAAGACCATACCTACTCCAACAAGGTCTGACCTCCTAATAGAGCCACCCTCTGGCCAAACAAACCATCACCTTCCACTCCCTGGCCCCAGTAGGCTTGTTCAAACACATAAGTCTAGGGGGCCATACCTAGCCAAAGCATAATGCATTAGGTCCAATTTCAAAAGTTCTCATAGTCTGTCAGACTTTCAACAATGTTAAAAGTCTAAAGTTTAAAGTCTTCTGAGATTCATCCAATCACTTAACTGTAATCCCCTATAAAATTGAAATCAAAAGGCAAATCAAATCCCTATAATATATTATGGCACAGGAAATACATTACCCTTCCAAAATATCATAGTGAAGAAATACTGGACTAAAGTAATACCAAACCCAGCTGATCATATGGCCCTACAATCTAGAATTCACTTGAGTCTTCCACTGCAACTAGACTTCACCAATAGTATACCATAGGCTCCCTTTATGGTACCAAGCCTCAACTTCTTTGCATGACCCCTTCAATCCTGGGCCATCAACTACAAATGAAGCAGCACCATTACCAGTGGGCTTCCCTGGTTTCTCATATTGTCAAGTTCCAGCTGCTTTCTACAACCCTCTTCATGCTGACAAAAGTTGTATCACCTGAGAATATATTACCAAGTCCAGCTGCAGCACGAAGTACAACCTTGGCTATCTCTGCCACACAATTTTGTGGGTCTTTTTTTGTATTCTCAGAAAACACTTTCAAGATTTCATCTCAGTGATGCTGGTCTTTTCTGAATCACTGCTAGTTTCATAGCTCCCGCTAACCAGCATCAATTGTGCCAGTAGTCTCTTCTATTTTTGACTCTAAAGCCAGATCTACATGGCCAAGCTGCTGAGTTCTACTCCTTGCTCTGGCTGGGACATGACCCCCTTGTTTTATTACATTATCAAAAGCTGTTTTCCAGCTCCTTCAGTGCCTAAGCTGAGATGTACTGGAACTTGTTCTGTAGACTGACCTTGGACTCCAAGATCTGCATACCTAGGTCTCTTACATGCTAGGATTAAAGGTTTGTATCACTATGCCTGGGCCTAAGCTTTTCATGGCCAGAATTCTTCAAAATTGTGATCAAAAGCCTGTGTCTTCCACTTCTGAATTGTAGTTCATTGCTGATTAAAAGTCCAAATAAAAATAATAACCCAGTAATAATAATGCCTAACATGATAAAACTATTCCTTAATCAATAGATGCAATAAACCTATCTGGCTGGGATCTGGCCCCAAAGTCATCACTCCCTTAATCTGCTTATCTCCTCAAACACAGGATTTAGCTCCATTGTACTTCCTGGTGCCCTTTTATTACTTAAACTGTACATTTTGTATTTTTTCCTTTCTAAGTTTGCTATATTTGACCCAAGAACACTTATTGAGAGCAAATGACAGGACAATGATAATGCTGGGCTTTTCTGAGACTTCCTTTTTTAATGCAATTAGTCTGATTCTCTTTACCTAAGCACTAGGCTCAGGCAGACTCTTCCAACAAGGGCAAAAAGCAGCCACATTCTCCACCAAAATATGGTAAGAATGATTTCCAGGCAACACACTAAAATTTTTCTCCTCTGAAACATCTAAAGCCAGGCCTGAATGGTTCAAATCACCCTCAGCACCAATGTCACCATATTCCTACTAGGAGGACCCATTAAGCCCCACTTAAAGCACCCCATTGCTTGACAAATCCAAAGCAAGCCCCAAATCCATATTCTTCCAAACAAAAACATGGTAGGGCCTATCACAGCAATAACTCAGTTCCTGGTAACAACTTTTGTCTTGGTTAGGGTTTCCATTGCTGAGAAGAAACTCCATGAACAAGCGATTCTTATAAGGGACAATATTTAATTAGTACTGGCTTACGGGTTTAGAGGTTCAGGCAATTTTTATCATGGCAGGAAACACGACATTATTCAGCAGACACAGTGCTAAAGAAAGAAGAGAGTTCCACATATTGATCTGAAGGCAGTCAAGAGAGGACTGACTTCCATACAGCTAAGAAGAAGTTCTCAAAGCCTACCTCCACAGTGACATACTTCCTCCAACAAGACCACACCTACACCAACAAGGCCAAACTTCCTAATAGTGCCACTCTTGCTGCTAAGCAAACTACCGAAATGTTAAAACAGATATATCAGTACTCTCTTTCTTGAAATCTTTCTCCATCTTTCCCATGATGTTCCCTGAGTCTTAGTGTACAGAGTGTGGTATAGCAGTATCAGCTGGGATAGGGCATTCCATAGTCAGCTTTTCTTATAAATGTAAACAGTTGTGGATTCTTACAATATAACATCTTAATCTTACTATTAATCATCTGTAATGCATAAGTGGTTACATTTTTGAGTTCCATACAGATTGTTGTATTAGTGAAAGCTTGCCACAAATAAATAAGAGCACAATGATGCTTGGAATATAAATGTGCTATTATCATCATCAAATTCAAAGAAAAACAAAATAGACTATTGTAGCCTCAGTAGTTCCTGGGGGTTGAGTTTGTGGCTTAATTGCTGAAGACACTAAAATTTTGTGACACAATACTCAGATGATTCAAGGTTCATCTCACCTGATAGCCTATTTCATATGGTCTAGCTTCTACAGATTCAGAAAACAAACACAATACAGGTGGCCAAGAGAGGGAAGCAATAAAATAATCTTACCTGGCTTCAACATCACAATTACCAATCTACAAAACATATATAAATGTTCACTAAGTGATATTTGAATAGTGATGGCAATAACTGCTATCTAATCTTAGGGCCCATTCAACATGAGGAAAATCATGACTGGATCAGGAAACATTCAGAAGGCTGCTGAGGTCACAAGCTACTTTGTTAAAACAGAATAAATCATTAGTACATTCTAAACTTTATCTTTACCTCCACAGATAAGTGTAGCTACCATTCCTCATCAAAGAATCTTCTCTTTATAGTAAATGTAGACCATGAAGAGAATAAAACTGTTTACAATGAAGAGATCTACAGATTGCGGAAAGCCGAGCTCCTAGAGATATATCAACATTACAGCTTTTGCATTTAATATCACACACACACACACACACACACACACACACACACACAGACACACACACACACAATGGGCTGAAAAGATTTTCAGACCCAAGAAATATCCTGTGAAATTATCTTTTATAGAAATGGTTTCATAAATTGGTCTGGATCAATAGCAATATCAATGGACATGTTACTGTGGAAGTATGACATTTTCACAGGGTCCTACCCCTAGTTAAAGAATTAAAGGCAACAATTAACTGTGGAGAATAGGAAAATTAGCCTCTTCCACTGATAAGCCACTTATTTTCTAATACAGAGTTGTGATACTTGAAGCCATATATGTACTGTCAACAGAATATATTCAGCTTGATGCAAATGTGTGTGTGTGGTGAGTGCACATGCACATATATATAAAAACGTGTGTGACAGCAATAATCAAAGAAAACAAACTATCCACTTGAGAATAGGAAACACGGGATATGTGGAAGAAGGGAAGAGTAGAGATTAAAGTCCTTTAGTTCTATTTTAACCTAAAATATTTTTTAAAGTAAAAGAAACAAAGTGTGTGTGTGTGTGTGTGTGTGTGTGTGTGTGTGTGTGTGTGCAAGGCACTGTTCGTGTTCCTGTGTGTCTGCAGGTTATGCATGCCTAGGAAGACGTGTGCAGGTGAGATGACAACATGCTGCTCATCCTCACCGTTGGAGTTTGTTGGAGACAGGGACTCACTGCATATGCCCAGCTGCCTGGCTCCTGAGCTTTGGGCATTCTCTTGTCTGACTCCCATTCTCTAGAGCCTGATGAAGTTATGTATGTGTTAAATGCTCTCACTGACTGTTGAATGTATGCTGGTGATCTGAATTAAGGTCTTCAGCTTACTAGGTAAATGATGTTCTCTACTGACCCATCTTCTGGCTCCCCAGATATACTTTAAATACTATTATGTCTTTTGCTGCTGCTAAAATTGTCAACAAAGTTCAAAAGAGGGAGTGCTTTAACCCACAGAAAAATATCACTGAAGTTTTTGCTGTGAAAGACAAAATTTCTTGCAAAGACTTCTGTGTATTTACTCTGAAAATATGTTTAGAAAGCTTTCCTAGTAACTTTCACACTTCATTGAATTATTGTCTTTCCTTGACTTGTTCTTCCATTCTATGGAAGACACTACACTTTCTAAAACAGTCTAAATGAGACTACTGATCACTGTGATATGATCCTTCATGATGCAATGATTTTGAAACTGTGGAAAGCTAATAAGTGACTAAAACATTAGGAAAAAACTATGTCTGGGAAAATGAATATTAACCACACATGACCTTGTGGCTAAAGTTTTTTCCAGATGTTATGTACTCTTCAGAGTAAGCTTTTTATTTTAGAAGATAATTAGATAATTTCCATAATGAAAACATGTAGTTATCATACAATAAAATTTATGTCAAACATGTTTATGACTACATAGCAAAACACCATTTATCAGTAAGTTTCTAATAATCAAATTACTTGCCAAAGTTTTAAAACCTACACACAGATTAAAAGAGAAATGAATGGGATAGAACATAATTTGCCCGTGTTCCTAATTTCAAGTTTGCTAATAATTTTAGCAACTATCAACACTATATCAAATTTCTAGTTTTTTCCCCATTGGTATTTGGAAAAGTTATTTGGATATCTTTTTGTCTTTTATTTCCTTGTACAACATGCCTAATTTTCTGTAAAATGAATCAATTTCTGCAGCAGACAAATAGAGTTGTCACCAGAATCTTCATTTTCCCTGCTATGATCCATCTGCATTGTTTTCTCCTTTCCTCAGACCTGAAGTAAGCTCTCTGGGAGGATGCACCATCACAGACTGAAGAAACTAATGAAAGAGTCCTTTCAACCAAAGAAAACATGGCTATAATTAATTCTTCGTACTTATATCATACATATCTATATTATCCAACTATTTCCAATGTATTATTCAACTAAAACGATTCTGGGTATAAACTTATAAAAGGGCATTTTTAAATAGACTAATGCACTTCTGGAAAATATGAAATGATTTTAAATTATTTAGTTTCTGCGATATTTTAAATATTTAAAGAAAGTAATTGAACTGAAAATGTTTTTGTTGTTGCTTTTTACTTTTTATTGGTTCTTTGTGAATTTCACATCACACACCCCAATCCTTCTCATCATCCCTGCCATGCAAAGTCCCTCCAAGTTTAGTGTGTTACAATGTTTTCCATAAGATACCTTTTGTCCACACATTTTTGATGGCAAATGTTTATTTTACTGACTTCTTGATCTGTCACAAGCTCTCTGGCTTCTCCTACTCTCTCAAGACTGGAACCTCACTGGAACTACTCTTTATAATAGCTTGTTGAGTTGACCCGTGTCAGGGAGAACCTGTGGTTGTGGGTCTCTAGAACCAGACATTTTATACACCCCAGCTGGTTATCAATGGTTAGATACTGGCATAGGCCAATGCCATGCCTGAGTGCTATCTGGGCTAGTCAGCAGGCCAGTTCTCCAGCTCTCATCTCTTGGCACTGGTTCAGCTGCAACACTTATAACCAAAGCCAGCCCTACATACCTGTCCAGGCACAGTGCAGGCCCACTCTACAAAATGGAGTTTTGAAACCACTGAGGGACAAGGCCAATCCTCCCACTCTCAAGATCCTGGGACCAGCTTTCCCCCATACTATTAGCAGCAAAGAAGGAGGCAAGGTATTAATGTGTCTCTCCCTTGTCTGGCAAATAACAAAGTAGAAAAGAAGTAGACAAGTGGCAAGGGGAGAGGAGAGAGGAGTACATCACTCCCTAGCCCACACTGCTGAAGGGCAAACACATTTCCAGGCTAGCTTTCACAGGCTCACACCCTTGGAATCAGATCCACCATGTTCCTGTGCCATCAGGGTCAGCTCTATTGCACTGTCCAGGTGAGGTGCAGTGTCTGTTCTCCTGAGTGTAGCAGCTCGTGACGATCAAATCCAGCGGTTATTTCTGCTGAGGTATTATTAGGCAATACCTGTCTGTATTATTATCATATCTGAAAAATTCCAACTAGGATAACACGGTTTCAAAATTTCAAAAATTAAAACATTTTAAGATAAGAAAAACTCAGAGTTCTGACATTAATATATGTTAGAGTAATTTAAAAGTCACATTGAAATGTCTTTAAACTCTGAGGTAAATAAGTGCATTTCTCTGAATTATTCAGCTAGTTACCACTGAGCTAAAACATGGTTTTACTTGATATACAATAAGAAGAAGCATTGGATGGTCATTAAAATGTGAGGTACAATTGCTGGAGAATATGTTACATCTACTTGAGAAATCTTCAGGGTGAGGACTGTTGACTGGGAGAGGTCTCATTGTTTGCACAATCAACGTGACAATCATAAAATTAAATACAAGAGGAATCATGGGAAAAAATAAACTAATTTAAAAGTCAGTTATTAGAAACTAGAGGACCTCCCACCATGTAATATGTGTGACAAACTGAATATTTGCACATAAGATAATATAAATTATATAACTCAACATTTCTGAAATCCTAAATGTCCATATTATTATGTGATGGTGGCAATATTTTAGTCGGTTTACTTTTGGTAAAGTTTATGCCAAAAATTGTCATCACAGATGTTTGGATTCAAGTATATGTCTGTTTATGCATATTTAATTTAATGTTCACATCTACTTCAAAGTTGGGGAACGAATTAAAAATAAATGCAGTTGAAATAAACATAATATGTAGGATGCTATACAATAAGTACTTATATTAATCTTTATTAACATAAATAAATAGGACACTATTAAATTATTATTTTTAAGACTAGAGCAAGCATGAGATTTGATATATATCTATATAGCATCATCATATGATGAAGATGCTTAAATTTTAAGCTCGAGAGGAAATGTAAAATAATAAGATAAAAGACTTGATCTCCTCACAATCCATAACTAGTCACTGATTTGACTGTCAATCAAAAAATAGAATAAATTTATTATCTTTTATCAAACATACTTAACATTTTTTATCAGTTCATGGTTATATATGTCTCTGACACTGGTTAATAATAAATTGTTATTAACTAATTTATTTCTATTGCCCTAGAACAATAGATATTGAAGACAGTTTCAATTTTATTTTGATAATAGATTTCTGTTTATATGTTGTATAGCTATGCTTCATTATTGCATTGTGGTAAGCTTGGGGATTTTGAAATTTGCATCTGGCAAGATGTACTGTGTTATTCAAGCTGAATGCTGAATATAAAATCTGAGAAAATATGTGTATAAAATAGTGATTACATTAAAATAATTCCAGACACATTTTGGTCTTAGCTGTAATGATAGCAGCAAAAGATAGACAAGCTCATGATTTACTAATAGGTTTAAAGAAAGAAAAGGACAATTTTTACATTTTTATGGCATTATGTCGCAAAGTCCCAAGCAAATTCAGAAAGCAAGTTAGATAAATTACATGAATCAACTTTATGGATAAACTGTTACAGCTGTAAAGTTCACACACAGGAAGTTTTTCTTTATATATTTGGCTTTGACTTTAATGCTGAGGCATCTGTGCAAGTCAATTTGCCCCAAGACTCATCTTTCTCACCCTAAAGATTGTTTACTTTTTACAATTACTTATAGAAATATGCTATACTTTCAGCCAGAAAAAGTGGAAGAGAAGATAGTAAGTTCGATGAAGTCAACTGCTATTCTGTTTTCTTATGATGTTCAATATGGTTTCATTTTGCTGAGGTGAATCTAGCTTAAAATCCTTGTTGGCAAATGAAGACACTCTTTGTCTTAAAGTCAATAAGAATAACTTAGAATTCATTATAAGATATACACACAGCATTTGCAATTCTTTGTGTTATTCTTTATTTCCCAAAGGGGTAGCTTTAAGATTTGATGCTATGTACAACCAAGCTAAAATTAATAAATTTCACTTTGTTCAAACTTATTTATTCAGCAACCCCAGACTTGCTTCAAGTTCTAACCTGCCTTATATATCTCAAAACTAAAATATCAAGTTAGTCATACGCAAAACTTATATCTATATGAGAATGGTTTTTAGAAAATAGTCTTATGAATAAAAACACTTTAGGGAAGTATTACATTACTCATTTTAAAATATTCTCTTTTCCTCTCCTCACATATATTGATAGATATTTAGTGTAGGTATTTTCTATAGGTGAACAAATATCTGTGTTATGAAAGTCTGCTTATATATCATCAGTATTCCTTTGTGTGTCTATATGGGGCTACATGTAGATATTCTTGTGGATATGAATTCAAGGGTGGGTGTACATGTGTTATATGTAAATGTTCTTGTGGATATGCATGCATGTGTAAGTGTGCATGTAGTAAGCTATATCTACTTTTCTTTCTTTCTTCTTCTTTCCTCCCTCCCTCCCTCCCTCCCTCCCTCCCTCCCTCCCTTCCTTCCTTCCTTTCTTCCTTTCTATATTCTTCCTCTGTGTATGTATGCATTCACGTGCATAAATGTGAATGCCAGAGTTACAGGATAAAGTCAAATGTCTTCTTCAGTTACTTTCCTCATTATATTTTGAGACAAGGTCCCTCACTGAACAAGGAATTCTTGGTATTGGCTACACTAGTTCAATAATGAGCTCCAAGGATTCCATTATCTCTAAAAATTCTAATGTTATTAAAACATACCAGTGGTCACAGCTTTCACATGGGATTGGGGGTTCTGATCTCAGGTCCTCATGCTTATTCAGCTGCAATTTGTACACCAAGCCATCTTCCAGTCTCTATTGCTTCTTCTTTCATTAATGATAACAGAAAGTTTACAGGTATTTCAATAAGAAGTAAAAAGTAACTTATCATTGTTTTCTTCCAAATACTTTGAAACTTTGAGCATGTTCATATCAATCCACCATCCTTACACACTGCTACCACTAAGAGTTTTACTCTACCAAAACATATCATGACTATAGCCCTGAGCATTTTGATATGTGAGAAGGTAATGGATTAAATAAATTTGAGACAACCTTTATATTATTAAAGAGGTGACTGAGGGGATATCTATATATTTCACCAAATAATTCTAAACACCTTAGAGAAAGTATGACTTTTACCTCTCAGACTAGATGGGAAAGCAATAATTCTAATTGACAAGGGAAGCAGAAAAGGTACATTAAGTGTACATGGTATTTGAGATTCAATTACATCCTCTCTATCTCCAGACATGACACTGATTGGAGTCTGTGTCAGCACATCTGCCTGCCCTAACAGAGAAATGGGTTTTATTCTCTACAGATGACAACCATTCTTCCTTCCCCACGGACATCTACAGGAATTTCTGAAGGTAAATTAAAAGCCACTAAGATGTTATTGTTTGAATGAGACACATGACAGTCAGGAGATATGGCTGAGATGACACAATGGGGTATTTCACATAAGCAGTCACTCTGAAGCTATGAAATTAACCTCACTCTTTCCAAAGCCATCTTGACTCTGTAGTCTGAAAGGAGAAAGAAATGAAACTCTGTACATTACCACTTTTTCTAAGTGTACATACAAACTTCTATGTGCACAAGATGACACACAGACAGTGATCAGAAAGTTAAAGTACAGGACACCTGGAAGAGTGAGGAAGCAGAGAGTCTTATTTTAATAAGTGAACTTAATTGTTGTAAGTGTTGTTTTTGGCCATACATTGTAATCTAAACATAGATAACACGAATTTCCAAATTTAAAAAATGTATCCATTAATCAAGTATTTTAGTATTACATAAATATATCTATGACATTTTAACAATAGTTAACAATGAAACATATAATAACTCTAAGTAAATTATTTATAACATAAAATGTTACTTACCTTGAGCCTTAGGAGATGGCTAAGTGGGTAAGAGGGCTTTCTGTGCACACAGGAGGATCTTAAATGGAATCCCCAGAATCAAAGTAAAATTCCCAGCTTGCATGCATGCCAGGTTTGTGACTACAAACTCAGCATGGTGTAGGACAAAGGCAGTAAGTAGTAAAACTAAGAATTCATGGCTGACAGTGTAGATCCAGGCTAATTGAGATTCTATTTCAAGGTCCTACCATGGAGAGACATACAGAAGTATGCATAACATTCTCCTCTGGTCCAAGTAGGGTACACACCTATTTAAATATACAGATAATAGCACTCAACACACCCACAAAGAACAATAACAAATGAGTGCAGACCTTATTAAAGCAATTGCAAATTGATTGTTCCAGGGTAGTCTGTCATTGTTACTGTTACATAAAACAAGTGCAATCAGTAGGGCACACTCAAGTAGTAACATCTGTTGCAGTAAATTTCCAACCCCCAAAAGCCCCTGCAAAAACACACAACTCAGTTATTATATTTATTAGCTTACATCCAGATTGAGTAGATCTACCACTACACCAATCTATTCCCCAACTATGAGATCTGTTGTTACGTGTGGCTTCTCTATGACATGTGATATTGTTTTATCATCCTTTCACCTCTTCTTCCTCTGTCCTTTCCCTCCATTGTCCCCTAGCCTTTCTCCATCCTTTAAAACCTCTCGCCCCACCTTTCCATTCCATTGCCCAATAATAGGCTCTAGCCTTTATTTGGCCAGTTAGAATGGAGAGGTTTACACAAAATTACCTGAGAACTGAGTACTTGATCCACTCCTCCTGAGGCAGCCCCTCTTGAGAAAACAGAATAACATCAGAATACAAACAACACCAGGGCCATCCCCACAACAAATATCTGCATTAGAAATATAAAGAGCCGGGCCTTTAATCCTAGCACTTGGGAGGCAGAGGCAGGCGGATTTCTGAGTTCAAGGCCAGCCTGGTCTACAGAGTGAGTTCCAGGACAGCCAGGGCTACACAGAGAAACCCTGTCTCAAAAAAAAAATATATATATAATATATATTCTTTATATATAATATAAATATATATAATATATTTTTATTATATATAAATAAATATATATTAATAATAAATAATATATATTATTAATATATAATATATATTAATAATATATATTAATATATATTAATATATAATATATATTAATAATAAATAATATATTAATAAATATATTATTTATATATATATATATATATATATATATATATAATAAGAACTACAGATGTAAATAGTTAATTAAACAGTATCCTCCTAAGTTACTTTTGTATGATTCTTGGTCATAGCGTTCCTTCCATTTGTTATGAAAAGGAGATAAAAAAATAAAAAATAGTAATAATAGAATAAAATGATGTTTAATATGCTACAGACGATCTTATTAAAAATTCATGATTTTCAGGGTTCTCTAAGCAGCATGAGAGGCATGAGTACTCTAGATTTGATAAAGGTTGAGTGTCCTGGGTAGCTACTTTTAATTCATAGATCACCTTTATGTACAAACCACCATATATTCTTGCAGAAAGTACGCTGTAGTCTCCCTAGCTAAGATTACTCACCCAAATAGATTTCCCCTTAAATATGAAGTGCTGCTACAATAACTTTTTTCAGAGACCTGTGACTACCTACTATAATACACAAACTTGCCTTGCACACAAAATAATTTGCATCACTTCTTTAATTTCATGTTAAATATTAAAATGTTATACCGTGGCTCATTTTCTTTGTTCCTTAACTTACTTGCACTACAAAACATTTAGAGGACAGCAAAATATTTACTGAGTTGCCAGGTGGGTCTGGCATAGCTGCATAAAGGGAAGTGTGACACAGTTCCTGTCCCTGGAGCATCACCAGGTCATTGATCCCCATAATCCCCAGGTGTGGTGATGGTTCCTGCTGATCTGTTGTCTTTATTAGTTGAGTTTCAATCTTTCTTTCAGGGGAATATACTCATCACCCACTTACTCAATTACTCAGAGCTAACCACCATAATAAATAAGCAGATGTGGTTTTCAGGAATGAGGAATGGAGACGGTCATGAGGCTGTGGAGAATGAGGAATAGGTGTTCTGCTTGGCCATTAGGGCCATGGGAAAGGATCTAGACAGCATAACCACAGAGACCATAAGAGCCTACATGGTTCTTTGTAGAAATAGTGCACTGACAGACTTAGCCTTGAATTTGGAATCATAAGGAGACACATAAACCCTCTGGTCAAATGACTGATGCATTAATTAGCCAGGCTGAACTTGACTCATGAAGGCTAGAGCGCTAAAGTGGTCCCAGGAAGCAAAGGCATGGATAGAAAAAAAAAATGGGAATTTACATATGATTTAAAATAGTACTAGAAGAGAGTACACGAGGCTATGGAATGTCTAGGATGAGGAAATGATGATTAGAGAATTAAAAGATGATGTAGAAGCATAGAAGGTAGTATTTTGTTCTCCTAGTTATTTGAGGAATTAGAGATCATAATGGCTAAAAAGATATTAGCGCTAACCTCTTTACTTACATAAAATTTAAAAATTTGTAAGGAATCATTAAGCATTTTAATTTTAGTAGCATGTAATTTTTTTGAATTACATTTATTTTTTTACGGCCTGGTCCTTACCTCCCTCCTGGTTCTCCCTCCCACAGTTCCCTATCCCATTCCTCCTCCCTCTGTCTTCAAGAGGACGTCCCCATCCCCCATCCTACCCCATGCTTCTCCAGGTTTCCCTATTCCTAGAGCCCAGAGTTAGATGCATCTTCACTCACTGAGACCAGACCAGACCAGACCAGACAGACCTCTGCTATAAATGTTTCAGGGGTCTAGAACCAGCTGGCTCAGTGTCTGAGAGATCTCAGGTGTCTGGGTAAGCTGAGATTGCTGGTCTTCCTATGAGGTTGCCCTCCTCCTCAGCATTTTCCAACCTTTTCCTAATTTAACCACAGGGGTCCCTAACTTATGTCCATTAATTTTGTATAAGTATCTGTGTCTTTCTTAGTCAGCTGCTTGCTGGGGCTCATAGAGGACAACCATAACTAGGCTCCTGTCTTTAAGCACACCATAGCATCAGTAATAGAGTCAGGCCTTGGGGCTTCCCCTTGAGATGGATCCCAAATTGGACTTGTCACTGGACCTCCTTTTCATCGGCCTCTTCTCCATTTTTGCTCCAGCAATTATTTTTGACAGGAACAATTCTGAGCCAGAGTTTTTGACTGTGGGATAGCAACCCCATTCCTCCACTTGATGCCCTGATGTTCTACTGGAGGTGGACTCTACAAGTTCCCTCTCTCCACTGTCGGGCATTTCATCTTAGGTCCCTCTCTTTGAGTCCTGAAAGTCTCTCACCTCTATCTTTCTGTTCTTGTATGAGAATAGGTACTAAAGACTAATGTCTGCTGTACCTGTAAATCACAAGAGCTGTGGCCCTGCAACCCATCAAGAAGAGGCTGTGTAAACCTATAAGGACATGCGATTTTGCTTTGTGTTTAGTTTCTGCTCTAAGGAAATGGAAATTGGAAGTATTAATCTGGGATTCATAAAATTTATATAAATTTAAGAATTTTTTGATGATTATTAACAATGATCAAAGCCTTGATGATATAACTTTAGTAAATAAAAAACTTGGTTTCAGGACCTCTGGTTAGAAAGAAAAGAAGAAAGGATGATGAGTATCTTCAGGGAACAGAGAGACCTTGAACTTAGAGATCTTCTTGCCTTGATCTGGGATTCATAGGCACTGTGCCTCAAGATCGCCATGCCAAGATCCAAGTCAAAACCTTGTATCTCCCAGCCTCAAGATCAGGATCACAGGTGAGCCTTCCAATTCTGGATTGTAGTTCATTTCAGATATAGCCAAGTTGACAACCAGGAATAACCACTACAAATGATAAGCAGCAAAGGAAAAACAACTGGACTCACAGGAAGTTTGAGTACGAGTGCTAACTAGTGAAGCTAGCATCAGGAGAACTAGTGAAGCTAGCATCATTAGGAGAACACACTGTTGCAAAACCAGCCGATTAGCAAGGGCCTCAAAATGCTGAAATCTGAAGAAAACAACTTGAGTTGTAGGAAAACTTTTATTTATTAGAAAACCAAGATATTGATGTGTTGTAAAAGATAATTAAATTCATCAGTTTTAAACATAAGCACTGTATTCTATACCCTTAACATGAATCCAGATGATATGGAAGAAATTATAATATAGCTGAGACAGCTTTACAATATAAATGTCTTCCTCTCTTTAAGACATAATAATATTATTAAAATCACACAAAATAAAATATGACTATAATATTATTGATAAACCAGACATAATACTGTAGTGATGTAATATATAATAGTACACTTTCCTTGGAAGTATTATCAGTAGTATATTAAATTATTACTATATATAATACTATAACATTTGGTATTGTACATAATATTATATGTTTTACCTTGAAATTTAATAAAATTAAAAGATGTTATTTTCAAACTGACCACAATCTCCAAAATATAAGTTCATACATTAAAATATATTACATATTTATTTAGATAAAAGTATTTTATTTTGAAAATAATTGTATATCCAATAAAATCAAATATATTAACTCACTTTAAAAATTACTGATTTCATTGTATCATTTTTTTTCTACTCTTGACTTAGTTATGGATAATACACAAATTTGATTGTTATTATATCCTCTTGTCAGGAACTTACACAGTGTGTGTCCTCCATTTTGTGCTCTTTGTTCTAGAGGATATCAGACAGATGTTTGACACTATGGACATCATAATATTTGGATGTAAATTCTTTCAATAGGACCATCTCATATAGGGAATCATTAATCTCCAACACACGCTAGTTCTTTGACCTAGCAGATGTTTCAACTTAGTCTTAAAAGATATGTTACATAGCTGGAGAGTCAAAGTTATCAGGGTTGATGCTACTATTTAGAGGATATCTGTGATACTAAGATGTCGGCAGTCATCCCTGTATTTAGGATCATAACTGAGGGAAATTGAGTGACTAACCTCAGGGTCTATGCCAAAAATATTTATTTATTCATTTAAAACATTTCCATCAGGATTTATGACCTTTCAACTGTTTATAAAATGGATAACTTGGCTAGATTCAGTTCTGCTGTTTTGATAAACTGTTCCCCTCAAAAAGCAATTTAAGAGATAAAGAGATTTACTTCAGCTTAGTAAACAGGATTACAGTCAATAGTCTCGTGGAAGTTAAGTCAAGAACTTCAAACAGCTACTCATATCATATCCATAGTTAACAGCAGAGAGAAATAAATTCAGACACACTTGTTTAGTTACCTGTGCTCAGCTTCATATGTCTCCTCTTACACAATTCAGGATAGTGTAGGCAATTGATGGGTCTTCCCATAGAAATAGTTAGAGACTAGAGAAAACTTCTGTGTAGTAAATAGTACATGGTCCAAAGTAAAACATACCCATTGTTGTTTCTGGTGTGTGTGAGTGTGTGTGTGTGTGTGTGTGTGTGTGTGTGTGTGTGTGTGTGATGTTTTCCTCCAGTTGAATAGCACCTTACATGTAGGTTCTGAGGCAACATCACTCTGATGATATTTCAAAGTCAAAAATATATTCTAATTTTAGAGTTTCTAACCTTTACAAACAAGAATATTATATTTTTTATGGACAGTTTTCCTCTTGGCTCTCTCATGATTGGAAGTTGGCGGTCTATTAATTTGACAAATGAACACATCACAATGTGAGCTCAACTCTAAGCATGTGGGCATCTAAACCAAGTTTGTAACAAATCTTATAGGGATTATAAAGAGGGGTGTGAATCAAATTTCTCAATGGCTAAGCTAACTAGATTGATTAGAAACTATCCCTTTCTTTATTCTCACATTAGATAAAGAAAGAACCTTGGGTGGAGTGACTCTCATTAAAGTGTCTCAATACAAAAACATCACTGAACAGAATTAGGAACAGAATTATAGGATTCAGATTCATCCAGAGTCATGTATTCAATTCTCTATAGGAAATATAGCAATTGCCAGATTTTTTAAATTAAAGAACATTCTTGAATTCACATACAGAATTCCATACAGTTATAAGAACAAATTTTATAGTGTAAAAGAGAGATTTGTGGATTTAAGTAGTGATTACTAAGTGAGCATATGTGTTACTATATTAGTGTGTGAAATATTTGTATGTATAGAATTTTACCATAAAATCACAAGATTGTTGCCATTTAACTTAAAAATCCATTGCAACCTCTCATCTTATTCATATTTTCCCAAATAATAAAGGTATATTTAATTAAGAGATTTCTACCTTATCATCATGTTGGATATTATAATCATGAATATTAATTTGTCAATTCATATTGCCTAATTAACCCATTGTATGAAAATGGCTGTAGATATTGCATAAAGCTTTTCTAAAATAAATAATTTTTTGTAAAATTATACAGAAAAGTCTACCAGTTGTTTAGAACTATTGTTTCAAGCTCTATTTATGTGAAGAATATGGGGCCATGTTCAGTTTACATGAAAGGATTAAGTGCCTGAGGCAGAACTTTGCTGCATGTGAATAGAAAATAAATATGACTTCATTTTCCTCTTTAGATTTTGTCTCTTGAAAACTAAAGACCATTGCACTTTTACTGAGTTTAGTTTTGCATCTAAAATAATAATTAGAATGATAAGGAAAAGAGAAAAGTGAAGAATAATTTATATCTTGAGCTTGCCTGAATACCTGGCTTATATATATCTACTATTTATAGTTTTTTAAATAATTCATTTTAAATTAATTTTAATTATTTTTCAATGGCCATGGAAATGGAATAAGCATTTATAATAGAATAATGAACCAGTAATCGATAAATTTGAAAAGCCTTTTTGAAATGTAGCACGGTTGTTAAGGAGCTTGCTTGGTGTGACAAAGCCCGGGATTCTATTCCTAGTGCCATGTAAGCTGGGCATGGTCATACATGCCTGAAATTAAAGAACCGAAGAGGTAGAGGACTGGAAGCGTAACATGGTCCTTTGCTACATAGTAAGCTTGAGGCAAGATTCAAATTTATGAAAATATCTTAACATTCAAAGGGACACCCATGTATGTGTTTGTGTGTGTGTGTTTGTGTGTGTGTTTGTGTGTGTGTGAGAGAGAGAGACAGAGACAGAGAGACAGAGAGAAATAGACAAAGAGAGAGAGGGAAGAAGAAAACAAGAGAGAAAGAAAGAGGAAAGGACAAGAGAGAGAAGGGAGACAGGAAGAGAGGGACATACACAAACACACAGAGACAAACAGAAAGAGAGAGAGGAACAGAGAGACAGAGAGAGATGAGGGTTCTTTTTCAGAGAGTTTTGAGGTGGCTCTGATAAGCAAAATTTAGCAAACTCACATATTACAACTACATTCCATAATCGTACAATGTCTCTAATGTCCTTTACTATATTTTAAATAGCTCAGTCCAGTGCTTAAAATTTTCCTTCCTTTTGTATCAATGGAGACGTGTTCAAACTTCTCTCTGACTTCACTATTACTGAACACTCTCACTTGCTCATTTAGTTTTTCTCTGTGTATTTTTAACAGAAAACTTGATGATAATTTTATCTATTTTACTAAACTCTATCATGCTTATGGTGTTAATTGTGAAGCAGCATACATTTGTTCAAACTCAAATAACTATTCATTGAAAACAGATTTATGCCCTGAAAACATCATAGAGAAAATATTCTCTTAACTACTAGGCAAAACTTTGCAGGCAGTTTATTTTAATTTACTCTTTTCCTGAAAAATTATTGTAACTTAGACAACACTGATACTAAAAAAAAAGAACATAATAATAGAAATACATATAGAATATATGTGGAAAATACACCCATACACTGCAAAGATTAAACTGAAATATCCAAGGGTCAAGAACAGGGGAAGAATCTGCAAACTATTTTAGAAACTTACAGACCTATCTATAGTGTGCCTGCATTTGAGTTAAAATGACATTATGAGTTCACCCTCTATTTCTTTTTCAGAAAGTAATGTGTAAGACTCATTTAACAAAGAAAGTTCATATTAAGACTTGGAATAGGCCAAAATTAGTATTTCAGTAATACTAATTTACGTAATACTTTAAAAGGGCGTAAAGATACTCTCTTTGTCTTAGGACAAAGTGTGTCCAGCATCTGCTTAAACATACAGGAATAGTTTGATATTTAATCAACAACTCTTAATAGTATATTCTCCTGGACTAGTTTTAACAAGGTTAAAACAAAATTCAGTATCTCCTTCTAACTCTAGCTATTCTAATTTTTACTGATATCTTAAAGTAATAAAAAACCATTTAGGATCCTTTGTACTGAAAATAAAAGGAGAAAACGGTTTATTCGATAAAGAGAAGGTTCGATGCCCCAGAATAGTGAAATGCTAGGGCGGTGAGGTGGGAGTGGGTAGGTGGGTGGGGAGCACTCTCATAGAAGCAGGGGAAGGTTGCATGGGATTAGGGGTTTGCAGAGGGAAAACTAGGGAAACCGGGAAAGGGGATAACATTTGAAATGTAAATAAATAGGATAACCAATAACAAATTAAAAGAAAAACAAAAATAACAGAAACTAAAACAACCTCTTCTTATGTTTTTTTAAAAAATATTTACAGATAAAATATTGAAGAACTGTTAAGAAACTTGGAGTTTCTATAAAGACTCAGAGGAACTGTTTGTAATTAAGCACATCTTAATGTGCTGTGCATGATAATTATTTTGGGAAAATTGTATTGTTTCTTTTAGAGTTTGAGGCAACATATGTTTTTCATTCTCCCCTTCACTTCCAGCTCTTTCCAAATCCAGATCCCACCACTATTCTAACCTACCCCACTTGTGTCCTTTTTAAAATTACTTTTTATTGTTTTATATACTTGAATATCTTGCATATAAAAATTTATGTGTATCCCATGAGTGGCCATTTGACAGCTGATATCACTGGGCATTTGGTTCCATAGGATTATACGTACAGAGGGTTGTATGCAGGAACTTGGGAGCTGTGAATTGAATGCTAGTCCTCTGCAAGATCAAAATATGCTCTTAACTGACGAGCCAACTCACCACCACTTGTGTCTTAAAAAATGTAATTCCATCATGAATATATGTACTGCTTAAATATTGCAGAAACTGTGATTTTCCACTAGACCTTACTCTATTTACTAAGGAACAAATTCTTAAAGTGTCTTTCAGTCAGAGAGGTTACAATGCTAATTGGTTACAATGCTAATAGATTCACAAATAAGTGTGAGATTGTGTGTGACCTTCTTCCTCCCTGCTGGGAATTGATCCATTTTGGGATTGGATAGGTCTTGTGAATACTGTCAGAACCACTTTAGAAGCCATGTTGTGTCCACAATATTCTGATTCCTTATAGATATCCACTTGCTTTGGCTACTGAACGCTATTTTCCTCTTCTTCTACGACCATCTCTGAGCTTTGGGAGGATGTGATGTGGAATATATGCTGAATTTTCAGCTCTTATTTCTGTAACTTTCCCAGTTGTGGGTCTCTATGCGAATCAAGTTTACTACAAATAGCACCTTCTCAAGGTAGGGCTAAGGGATACATTGAGCTGAGCTCAGCAAGATAGGAGCCTGCTATAGCTGTCTCCTGAGAGGCTCTGCAAGAGCCTGACAAATGCAAGAGGGGATGCTCACAGCCAATCATTGAACTGAGCACTGGGTCCACAATGGGGTCTCCGATAGAAGAGTTAGAGAAATGACTGAAGGAGCTGAAGGACTTTGCAATCCCATAGGAAGAACAATAATATCAACCAACCAGATGCTTCAGAGCTCCCAGGGACTAAACCACCAACCAAGGAGTACACATACAGGGACCCATGGCTCCAGCTGCATATGTAGCAGAGGGTGACCTTGTCAGGCATCAATGGGAGGAGAGGTCCTTGATCCTGTGAAGGCTAGATGCCCCAGTGTAAGGGAAATTCGAGGGTGGAGCGGCAGGAGTGGGTGGGTGGGTAGGTAGGTGATCACCTTCACAGAAACAGGGGAGGGGGATGAGATAGGGGCTTTTGGGGGCAGAACCAAGAAAGAGGATAACATTTGATATGTAAATAAAGAAAATATCCAATAAAATAAACAGGAAAAAAAAAAAAGAAAAACAATAATTCCTTAACCCTCTACCCAAAATGACAAAAGCACTTTAGTCACTTTTTTTGGTAATGATTTCTATATTTTCTTTCATTTGCTTCTGTTCATATAGTCAAGATAATTGTTCTTTTGAAAATTCAGATTTAGTGTAACCATCTCATTTTTGCTTCTGAATCTATGACCTTAAGCTGAGCCATTTTAAATTTTAAGTTCCTACAATTATTTTGACTCAGTATTTCTCTCTCTTTATTTTATATGTTTTGACCTGTGATATTCATTTTCCCATATCTCATATGTGCCTTAGTGATTGTCACTTTAGTCTATTTCTTTTTCAATAAATTTTTTCTTTAGAACTTATTTGTGAATTTTTCTTTTCACCGTTGATTTTTAGTTTCAATGTATTACTGTTACAAAAGACAGTTGGCATGGTTTCACTCTACTTAAAGGTGTAAACACTTGTTTAAGTATAATATATATTTATTTTCATTTTTAAACATAGCAGAATCCTGCTGTGGTTACCTCCAAAGGTTGAGTTTACGCTTTATCTGGTGGTATCGTATTGTCAGCCCTTTTTTTTTTCACGTTAATTTTTCTTGCTAATAAACAATAGTTGGTAATTCTATTCACATTCATGGATCTCATTTATTCTTCCCATAAGTTCTGCTTTTGTTTTATTTTATATATCTGTGTTGAATACATTCCTCAATACTATTACTTTTGTAATTAAGTTTTATTTTAAAATTATATTTGTTGTAATTTTAGGTGAATGATACTATGGAGGGATGATAGATCCCAGATCTCCTGAATTGTACGGATGGTTATTAGCTGTCGTGTGTTTGGAAGTGAACCAGGGTCCTCTGCAATAGCAAGAAGAGCTCTTAAAACTTTGATCTATTCCATGCCACTAGATTTTACCTTTAAATTTTTTATTCTAGTTTTTAAGGACTTATAAGTCAGATTTACAGTAGTACATACTGTGTCTTAGATGAAAAAACATCATTCACAGGCTTCTTCTACAATTGATGCTTGGTTTACAACTGGTGGCTCCTTTTAGAAAAATTTACAAATTTTGGTAGTTGGGACTTAGATTTTTATCTCATGATTTGAGAGAACATCTTGTAAGCCAAAATAAGCCTCTCACCACTTAAATTGTGTCTTGTCGGGTATTAGATCAGAGAAATAAGAAAAGTAATTCAGATTATCAGTACCGGTCAGTAGGGTTATTACTCTAAGAATCCTGACCATATGTTCTGAGGATTATGACTTGTTTTGTTGGGAGTGTGGAAACCCTGAGGCTGCAGCCTTTCAGAGCTTGAGTGGGCATCTAGCAAACCTAACAAACCTGACAGTATCAAAATGCTATTTATTGCAGTGATGAGCAGACACATAAGGTTTAAAAATAGGACAAAAATCTCTGTTGGGAATTATACAACAGGCAACATGTACTATATACTGGTGAAGATTTTAACTGCATTTTCTCATGTCCTGTAATTTGAGGGTGATTGAATAAGAAAGAAATGGAGTAACTGATATAGTAGAGATAAGACAGCATACCATGTAGTCCTGGCTATTCCTTATTATTTTTACAGATCTATAGTGAGAGCATCAAATGGAGTAGAAGTATGTGAAAAATCCACAATTTGGTGAGGAAAAAAATGCCTGAACTGGCAGGGAAAATAAGAATATAATTGTTTAAAATGTTTAATAATCATAACATTAAAATTTGAACTTTGCATTTGAACAAGAAAAGGTGTCTTGATGAGGAAAGCTCCCTCCTATTAAGAGCTCCATAAGGGAATAGTTCAAACTTATTTTGATTTACACATACAAAGTCTCACAAGACCACTGTAGTTATGAACTAATGGATACTTCTTGAGTTGATAACAAAATGTGCGTCATTTATGAGGGTCTGGTTTGCCCACAAAAATAATCAACAATGATGAGAGAATTGTGGAGGTTTATATAAAGCTTCAGATTCCTGACAATGTCTGGTAAGGTCACATTCTCAACTTGATGCTTCTGTAAGGGATGTGTATATGAGTTTGTGAGAGAGAAACACAAGTTAAAATAATCCCTGTCACTATTAATGATACTCTATTATGCTTGCAGGCAGGAACTTAGCATAACTGTTCTCTGATAGGCTCTGTCTAGTGGCTGACTCAGACTGATGACAGAGCTCCACTGCCAAACATTGGATGGAGGTTGGGGACTCTTATAGAAGAGTTAGGGGAAGGATTGGTGGCTCTGAAGGGGATATAAATTCCACAGGAATATCAAAGGTGTCAACTAACCTGGATATCAGAGCTCTCAGAGAATGAGCCATCAACCAAAGAGCACACATGGGCTCCCAGCATATATATATATCAAACTTGCAACTCAATCTCCATATGGGTTCCCCAACAATTGGGGAAGGAGCTGTTAATAAAGCTGTAGACTGACTGTGGAATCTGTTCTCCAACAAGGCTTCCATTTCTGGCATCAGTGGGAGAGGATGAACCTAATCCTGTACAGACTTGATGTACCAGAATGGAAGGACACAGGGGATGGGGGAGGCAACCTCTCACAAGAGAAGGAAAGTGGGATATAGGGACGGACCCTGTGTCAGTAGGAAAAGGAGGGGGGAAGGCATGCATTTGGGAAACAAACAAATATGCAAATAAATAAATAAATAGATAGAATATATATATATATATATATATATATATATATATATATATATATTATACATGTTAATCAAATCCTTAATAACAACTTCAAAAGTAGACAGCTTGGGCTATTGGAAAAATGCAGTGCATTTTCTATGCCAGTTACAGTCACTAAATGGTGCTAACCTATAAAAGAAGCCACATGCACACCAGCCAACAAAGTTGAAAAAATGAGCATGTCCATGAGCCCCAGTACAGAAATAGAGATGTGGGGTTGGGGCCTAGCTTTGATCTCACCCTTCCTTGCCACTCTCCAACTCCTTACTTTCATAATGAGAATGTTCATTCTTTGTCATTGTATATTATAAACATGTACACTGTTATTGATTTTATAATTGTTACCAATTAGCAAATAGTTGGAAGTCTCAGAAGAGACTGAATATTGTAAAAACTTTTAACATTATGTAGTCACTTGATGTTTAACTGAATTCATTTTGCGTTATGACATTCCCATAAACCTGTGGAGACCAGTGGTGAAATGTTATTGTTTGAACATAAAATGTCCCGAGAAGACTACAATGTTTGAACACTGGCTCCTTAGCGGGTGTCACTGTTCATGGAGATGGTGGAAGATTTGGAATTCAGGACCTACTTGTGAAAAGTGTAGAAAAAAGTACTTGAAAATTTTCTGTGCCTGCCTCTTTCTCCTGTTCATTTTCATTCTTGGTTTACCCAGACATGAGCAAGGATTTTTATATGTATAGCATCAGTGAGGAATTGCTTTGAAGATCATACCTTCTTACACATTGTCTATATTCTCAAGCCACAGGTAAAATTTAATTTTCAGTCTTTAGGTGACATCTTTTCAAGAGTTTGTCATAAAAAAGAAAAAAATAGTTAACAGAATATTTTGTTTTTGTCTATTGATTGGCCGCACCGTGTTGGATTTATGTTCCCATATATTTAAGTTCTTAGGTATCATTTCACATAAAGTATCTTTCTTTAACAATTATTATAAGGTAAGTCTAAAGAAGAACCCCTTCCCTGGAGCTGAGGATAGAGAAGTATGTTTTAATTTTTAAAAAAAACTAAAAATGGAAATATAAACGTTTAAATGTATTCTAATTTCTTTGAGGTTCCAAAATAATTCATTGATTTTTTTTTTTTTTTTTTTTTTAGATTCAGCAAGTGGTGTTAGAAACTTGGACACTCCCAAGCTAGAGAATGAGTCTGTAGCTTTGCCTCATGCAAGGTATACTAGAAATGTAACAGATAATAGACTGAAAATAAATGTAAAATTTAGAACTTCAAATTTTTTACAAAATTCTAGGAGAAAGAAATCTCTTGCTGTAGCTTAAGGGATGGATCCTATGTTGGATAGTAAAATTGTAATCATAAAAAATACTATTGACTTATTCTTTAAAATATTATTTTAAGTAAGAGAAAGAAAATGTGACCCAGTAGTAAAGAATCTTAAGGAACTTATATACTTACTTTATAAATAAATTTTATATTTCAATTGTAAAAACTCAAGTAGACTAATCAAAAATTAATAGAAAGTAATATAGAAACAACTCCAAGAATGATGTAAAAATTGACAATAACCATCTGAAAATATATTGAATTTCATTATTCATCACCAGTAAAACACATATAATAATGTGTTATTATACACTTCTTTTTAAACAATAACTGTCTTTAAAATAATACCATTGCGATTGTTAGCCCGGTTGCTGAGAAGTGGAAACCATCACAGACTGCTGGCAGAATTGTAAAGTGGTACAGCTACCAATTTATACAGCATGGTAAACACTGAGACATCCTAAATCACTGAATTTTTTCCTCATGTATTTTTTGAAAGATAATGACTGTGAAAAACACTCACATGCATAATTTATTTCTACAATATGAGTGATAGCCAAAATACAGAATATTTCTAAATGTCTTCAATAGATAGATATAATAAAATAGATGTATATAAATGTGAATGTCTTTGACACTGTAATATTGCTGTGAAGAGACAACAGAACCCAAGCAAATCTTACCAAAAAAAAAGCATGTATTTATAGTTTCAGAGCTATAGTCCATTTTTGTCATGACAAAAAGCATGGTCTCATGTAGATAGGCATTGGAGCAGAATCTGAGAGTTAAATCCTGAAAGCTATGCAAAAAGATAAAAGTGCATGACACTTTCCTAAGCTTTATGCAATGAATTCTTAGCATCTGTGTTTATTTTCTCTATGTAACTTTTTAAATTAAATCTATACAAAGAACATTCATGGGTCTCCTTCTTCTAGAACAAATGGTCTATTTAGTTAGAACATCCATTACTACAGTGATAAGTGAAACAGTAGCTAACTTATTGGTTTTTTTGCTAAGGGCATCTCCTCATGGGAGGATTATACAGAATCTATTGTCTATTTTGATGTTTCATATATTTTATATCTCAAAATAATACAATTTTTAAAAGTAGTATATCAAAAAGACATTCCTCAAGATTCTTTATCTCAGAATGTTTTGACATTGACACAATGACTTCACATACACACATACATGCATATGTACTTACATTTATACATTTACATATACACATAGCTCATTTTATTTTTCATTTAATTTCATTGAAGATTATTTATTCCTCAATATATTCTGTATTTTGTCACATCTATAATGCTTCAGAGAGAATATCATTTACAATGAATTTATTCTAAGAAAAACTTGCTCAAAAAAACTTTGAAAAGGAATGAATCTTCAAAAATTTTGCTGACCTGCATGTTAGCAAATTAGGCACCAGCAGCACAGTACATTTTATGCTTTAATATTTTTGCTGCGTATTGTTTTATTGCAGAATACTTTATTGTAATAGCATTCACTTCTGAGAGTATACTTACGTTTATGACTTTCATGTGATTGGAATACATTACGTAAGTAAAACTCAGTTTATTAGTTGGAATAGTTATGTGTGTGAGTATTCCTAAATGTCACATTTCTAGAAGTCTGTATTTTATGTAATTGACAGGAATGAATCCCTAAAGGACAATCTCATGAACTTTCATTTGTACAAATCTTCTTTTTCAACTGACGATGTAGTAGGACATCATATCTTTGCAAACTGCACAGTTTTTTTTTTCTAATGTTGGAACAAGCAGTAGCTAAAAATAGCCACAAGAAAGTAAAAGCACATATACAAGTAAAGTTACCATGTGGACTACAGAGGGAAAATCAACAATATAATGAATTCTCAAAGTCCCCAAATGAACAACTATTTATCCCTTTTATTTTATTTATTTTGGATGTATTATATATGTTAGGATGTCACTGGAAATAGATTTAAGATATGCAATGCATTTTATACATAGATGGTCTGTTGTAGTGTCTTGATGTTTACCTTGCAATTATAGTATGATTACAACATTCAAATTTTAAAAATAAACACCCTTTAAAAATTTTAAAATGTATGTTTATTGTAAGTCTATGAATATTTTGTCCCCATGTATGCCTGCTCACTTTATGCATGCACGGTTCATGGAGACCAGAAGTATGAGCTGTAAGCCTAGATCTGAAGTTATAGAGGGATGTGTGCTACAACATAGACACTAGAAACAGAACCTAGGTCAACTACAAGAGCACTAAGTGTTCTTAACCATTGAACCATTGCTCTATACCCACATTTGAGAGAGAGAGAGAGAGAGAGAGAGAGAGAGAGAGAGAGAGAGAGAGAGAGAGAGAGAGAGAGACCAGAAAATTGAGTGAGATTTGTGAGATTTTCTGGAGAGGGGTACGAGGGTCAAGAGACTATTTAATTCAGATGAGTTATTTTAACCACTACACCATCTTCCTTTCCCATTTATAACACTTATTTTACTAACATTTGATAACTTTGAGTAATTCCAGAAATGTCACATATATTTGTCAATTATATATATTAAAATCTATGACTATGAGAAATGAACACTTTGCCTTACCATGACTTAAAAGTCAGGTAAATTAACTTGCAGAAAATCCACAGTTATAAAGGCTTAAATTCAGAAATTTTAAAGTTAACCATGTGTTCAAAAGTCTGCCACCTCAACCTAATTGAAAAACAAAGAAATAGACAAACAAAAAAGCCTAACAGAAACCTGGACCTGTTAGCATGCACTACTTTTCCAGCCTCTCCTTACATCCTAGTAGCATTTAACTTAGTTTATATCTCCACAGATTACAAATCCTGTTTAATTTAAATAAATAGAATTATATTGTTATTTCATATCTTCTAAGCTTTCTTAAAATAATAAAGAGTTTTCAAGCTTCATGAATTTTTTTTGTATTTTAAATATATTTTCCTACATTGTATTGGCTGAAAAGTATTTCATTGAATAAATCTGCTGCATTTTATTTAACTTTTCATGAGTTTGTGGTAATTTGGGTCATATCACACATGGTCTATCCTAAGTAATTCGATAGATAATTTTGGCAATTGTTAGTTTAATCATGATATTAGTAATTAGTGTAATGGATGATTGATTTACATAAATATATTAAATAAATCTTGAATGAAAGGTTTTCATTTAATGCAGGTTAATCAAATATCAAAGTTTTGAATGCATTTACATTTTTATATGTCTTTACCATGTAAATTTTCTAAATTCATATTTATTAGAAAGAAATCTATTACATATACAAAAATCATATAAATTATTGTTAAGATAAATTCTTTTAACTAATGTAAAATTCTTTTCTTTCTTTTATATTCATATTGTGAAGTTAAGAAATGTAAATAGTTAAATTATTGCTTGTACCTGTTGGTTTTGTATTAATATTATAGATAAAAATAATTATCTGAAATTACATAAATAATATAAAAATAAATATGAAAATTGGCAAAAAGAAAATAACTATAATATAGCATTAAAACTAAAATAAACGAAAGGAGAAAGTTTTAATACAAGTATTAAATATTTCTTAAAATTAATACTATTTCAATATTATATAAATTATATAATGATATGTATATGTGTTATATCACATTCATGTCATGTAGATTTGAATTTTATAGCCCGAAGGCAGGCATGGGCAGGGTCTGTTAGATTGCAGACCTGCTAACTGTGGTTGAAGAAGTTGTACATGGCATATAGCAAACAGTTAAGGAAAGTGCATAGACACAGCACGAATGCTGTCCTTGCATGGAAGTCCATCTCTCTCTGGTATATCAGGTGTTATTTTCCCATTCCAGTCAAGTTTACCACAAACAAATGATTGGTGAATCTTCTTTCACATGAATAGAAAAACTGGAAAAGTTAAATTTCCTAGAAACACCATGGTTTTTAATTAACAAAGAAAAATTTAAAAAGCAGTAAATAAAAGATATTTTCAATTAAAAACAAAAACATGGTGATTGCAAAGTAAACTAGCACTTAGGAAGAAGGGGTGTGTGAAGAGGGCAAGAATCAAATTAACTATGGAAGAAGATATTCAGGATATTACAGAAAGTTCCTAGGTTTTTCCCTAATAGCATGTGATTTTTAATTCATTAGCAAAATAGCAGGAGACCTAAAATGAGAAAAGACAAATTATAGTTCTGTAAACAGAAACTTTTGAAGAAAAAAATAATTTTTAAAACTAAAGCAAAAGGCATTTGTAAAGAGTTGATTCAAAACTCTGTAAGTTACAGAACCAAAAGAATCTTACAGTAAATACCACCAGCACATAAAAGAGATCAATACAAAACTTTAAAGTTATATTGTATTTCTAGAATTTTCCATTTAATGTTAATATCAGAAAAAGTAAAACGGTTGAGAAAAATGAAATCTCTTTTTTTCTGAACTTTTGGTATAATAAATTTAAAATAATTATGATAACTAAGATAAATTTTAATAGAAGCAGATGCAGGTTGAAATAACAAAGACCAAAACACACCTTCTGAACTGCTAGGTGTTTCCTTTTTGCCTGATGATGGTAAACATCACTTGGGACTGTAGAAAAAGATTGTTTAATATGTAAGGTCCTCTGCTCTGAGAATTTCATTGATTTCTCCCATGTAGTTTGCTGCTGGAATAAAGAAAATGCTGTTTATGGGTGGAAGAGTGTAATGGTTATTCCTGGTTTTCAACTTGACTATACCTAGAATGAACTGTAATTCAGAATTGGAAGGCTCAACTGTGATCCAGATCTTGAGACAGAGTGATACAAGTTTCTGACCTGGATCTTGTCATGGAGACCTTGAGGTATAGTGGCTGTGAATCTCAGAAGACTAAGGCAAGGAGGTCTCTGAGTTCAAGGTCAACCTGGGAAAAAATAAGTCCCAGATCCAGGCATGGTGGTACACACCTTTAATCTGGTCCACATATTCTGCTGGAGACCTACATAAGGACATTGGGAGAAGGAAGATTCATTCTCTTTTGCCTGCTTGCATTTACTTGCCAGCATATCAGTCGGATCTACTAGCCTTGTGGGACTGAGCAACTCCTGGGTCCTTGGACTACCCATTCACAGCTGACCATTGCTGAGGAGTTGAACTACAGATTGTAAGTCATCATAACAAATTCCCTTACTATGTAGAGACTATCCATGAGTTCTGTGACTCTAGAGAACACTGACTAATACAAAGAGTAAAGAATGAGGCAGCTCTTTCAGATATGATAGTAGTTAAAAATGGAACAGATAATCTGTGGGACCCCAGAAAAAGAAAAAACGAAAACAGGAAATTGAGGGAAGGAGCTCAGAACTGTGAGGTTTTTATAAGATAATTTCCTTAAAACAAGTGGCTCTAGATCTCGAAACTGTTTGGAGTCAGCAGGCCTACAGTTCATTTCAAATTTAATTAGTTATGAGCGTATATGTGCTTTCAAATAAATATAATTTACAAATCTTTGTTTTTGAATTTTTTTATATACGATCTTTAATGTACAGATTTAAATATTTCAAATACAATAAATGTATATAAATTGATGTGACAATTTCTTCCACTATCTGATTATACTTTAATAATATTGTGTTATTAAAATTTTTATTCCATGAAAAAGAAAGAAATGTGAAATAAGTGGAATGCTGATTCTGATTTACTTGACAGCTGTAGAATAACATTTTAATATTAAATAGTTTAAGATAGTAAAATTCCAAGTTATGTGTGGTCAAAATAGATAACTATGGAGGAGATATGACAGGAGAATACAACATAAATGATATTTCAGTATCATATATGTCAGATATGTCAGAAAGGAAAGGGATTGAGACCTTCACAGATTAAGTACTAGGGCTTCAGCAAGAGTGGTATAAATTCAAATGTTTAATTTATCTCACACTCATGTAGTGCCTATTTTTCACTGAATAGTGCAACAGTGACTTTGACAATATCATTTGATTATAATTAATTTGTAGGTAACTTAGAAGATCTAGACGTGGTATAAAATTAAAATGATCATCAACTCACTATCTGGGAATTGAATTAGCTCATGTTCTTTTATATTTAATTCTATATGCTAATGTGGGATCATACAAGGGATAGGAAGGAAGGACAGAAGGGAATAAAGAATATTGTCGGAAAGATGAAGGAAGGAGGAAAGAAATTGTGGAAAAGGAGGGTTATATGTGCATAAATGCATTCTGGTAATTTTCCAATTTTTATTTCCTTACTGCTTTTAAAGCAGTATCTTTTTTTCTCCATTAAGGTTCACTTTACATCCCAATATCAGTCCCTCCCTCTTCTCCCAGTGCCCATCTCACATACATCCCCTCCCTCAATCGCCCTTCCATTTCTCTTCTGAAAAGGGGAAGGCCACCTCTGGATATCATCCCTACCTGGCACATCATGTCACTGCAGAGCTAGATGCATTTTCTCCCACTGAGGTTAGACACAGCTCCCATAGGGGAACAAGATCCACAGGTAGTTAACAGGTACAGGGACAGACCCCACTGCAGTTGTTGGGGGACCCAAGAAAAACCTTTTAACACATAAACTACATATTTCGGGGGGGGGGGGGCTAAGTCCAGCCCATGCTTACTCTTTGATTGGTGTCTCAGTCTCTGGAAGCCACCAGGGTCCAGGTTAATTTACTCTGTTTGACTTCCTATGGAGTCCCTATCATCTTCAGTTCCCTCAATTCTTCTGCAACTCTTTCACGAGACTCCCGCAGCTCTTGGCTATGGGTATCTACATCTGTTTCCATCGGCTACTGGGTGGAGACTTTCTTCTGACAGTTATGCTAGGCTCCTGTCTACAAGCATAGCCGAGTATTATTAATAGTGTCAGAGATTGGTTCTTGCCCATGGGATGGGTCTTAATTTGGGCCAGACATTGGTCATTCCCTCCTCCTCCTCCTCCTTCTCCTCTTTTTTCCTCCTCCTCCTCCGTCTCCTCGTCCTCCTCCTCTTTCTCTTCTTTCTCCTCCTCTTCCTCCTCCTCCTCTTTCTCCTCCTCCTCTTTCTCCTCCTCCTCCTCCTCTTTCTCTTCTTTCTCCTCCTCTTCCTCCTCCTCCTCTTTCTCCTCCTCCTCTTTCTCCTCCTCCTCCTCCTCCTCAGCTCCATGTCCCTGCACTTGTAGCAAGCTCATATTTTGGTTCGAAGATTTGGGTAATGGGCTGCTGCCCTTATCCCTCCACTGGGAGTCCTGCCTGGATATAGGAGGTGGCCACTTCAAGAGACATATACTCTACTGCTCGGGGTCTCATCGAAAGTCGCCCCAGTAGAGTCCCTGTCTGAGGCCTCCCTCTAGTCCCAGGTGTCTGCCAGATGTCTTCACTTCCAGCACAACCCCATTGCTGATTTATGTTTTCTCTTCCCTGCTCTCCCTAAACATGAACCCCCTGCCTGGTTCCACTCACATTCGATCTCCCACCCAGTTCTGTTCATCCAACCACTACCAATGCATATTTTATTTCCCTTTCTGAGTAAGATTCAAATATACTTACTTGGCTCTTATATAACCAACGTTTGCCACAAAGTCACTTGAGAATGAACTAAAAATGATTCTTTAGTCTCCACTTACCAAGTACTGGAAATCTGGGTTGGTATAAGCACACCAAGTTTCACCGTTTAAGATAATATTATCTTCAAATATTTTCACAACAACACATGTTATTTAGCACATATGTTACTTTTTTTTTTCATTAAAATAAGTCATATTAAGTTGGTCTTTGGCTCAGCAGTAAAATGTTTATACTGTTCTTGCAAAGGCCCAGAATTAGGTTTCTAGAATCTTCATTATGCAGCTCACCACTGCCTTTGTTTCACATCCTGGAGTATCTGACATTTCTGGCCTCAGAGAAATAGCACAGAGAAGTACACATAATTAAATAATTAAGCTGAGTATTTTTTTTAAAAAAAACACACATGTTGATGAAAATATTTCAATGATTTTTTTTTTATCCTTAGTTCTATACCAGGCATAAGAGGAAACAATGCTTGCTCAAGCTCAACTATAGACGCAAGCTCCAGAAAACCACTATACAACAGCATTCAGTTTGGAGGAGATGCTATAATTAGACTTGGAAAACATCCCCCCCTCTCCACCCAGATGTTAATCTTTAATAAAAACCACAAGGCCTTAAATGTTTCTGTAATTTTCCATAGGTAATTTTTCCTTTGTAAAAGCATCTTCCTTCTTGCTAACTCTCCCCAGCAATTCAAACACAAAGGCAAGCACTACCAAGGCCAGAAGTCCTTTTTCATCAGCTGTTCAACACATACTTGAGTGAAGGGGAATAGATTTTGCTAGGAAAGCACTGATCACTTCCTGCACAACAAATTTTAACAGCAATGGAAATGAATGAATCAAAACAATTTCAGGTAATTTAACTGCGTGTAGGTCAAAGCTCGAGAATATATTTAGGAGTAAAATGTAAAGTATCTAGCATATTACCGAAGTGCACTCTGCATTTATGCATTAATTTCCTGTAGTTCAGTAAAATTTACCAAGCACACTAAGACGTAGGAACAACATAGATTATGACTTAGTATATGTCAATTAAGCCTGACATACACATGTAATAAGTGACAAAATGTTGGAAAGAATATTATAATATCATCATGATTGTGTTAATTATGCTCTACATATTAAAGTGATGGACAAAAATGAGTAGGCTAGATAAGGAGAAGAAAATCACATTTAAGGGTATCATATCAAACATGGGAAAGTTTATAAATATCTGATCTACATATATAGTGATGAAAGACCGCTAGCTAGAAATAATAGACTAGGTCGACTACATGCAAAGATTAATGAACTTGATGAATCTACCCAAATGAAGCAGTCAAAAATAGGCTGAATGTAACTAATCAACTCAGATGAAGTAAAGACTTTGTAATGTGTGCAAAAGCTTCAGGAATAAATCCCCAGTAAACCTTTATTTTGCATCATTTCTGGAGAAATTAAATAATACTGCAAAGCCTGATTCTAAGTAAGGTAGTGATGATCAAAGGGAAAATATTATTTTCCATAAACCATAGAAAATAAGTACAACATTGCATTATAATGGTAAATAAATAGAAAATTAAAACACATCAACTTTCCTCCACCAAAAAATAAGAATAATAGAAGTAAAAATAGCAACTTCACAGGCAAATTCAATTTTTTAAACAATTCCTTAATCTAAGATTCAGCGAAATTGGACATAAAACTCGATGATGAAATATTTTCCTAAATACAATCTCATACTTATACTTCCTTTGGGGATTTCAAATTTATAATACACATGAATGTGCCAAAATCTTAGAAAAGGTTTGGTTTAAAGTAATTTAAGTTACTTTAATTCATTGATTATCAATAATTTTGTCAGTGAACCATTATAGTATATGTCAGAATCTGTTAACACTGCAACAACTAAAGGTTTAATTTATGTTATTCTGTAAGTTATTTAGCAGGTTATTATTGTCCTCACCTACCCAATAAGCCATATTGAAACAATATGAGCTTTGATCCCACGACATTATAATTTGGATGCCAAGATACTTAAATTCTGACTTGTGTAAATTTGGGTCACATACTTGTGACAGTGTGGAGCTGTGACCTTTTAACCAGCTCAGCAGTGTCCAGCAAAAACACAGCACCAAACAGTTTAGAGAGAACAAAAAGCACATGCAAACATATCTCTAATACAATCCAATGATCTCATGTAGAAGACAAAAATATCAAATTATTTTTCTTTGGTTCTTTTTATTTCACACAGTTCCCAGATTTTGATTCTTATTATTAGTTCTTATTTTTTCTTCTCTTTCCTTTCTTTTGTTCTTTCTCAAATGTTTTCTTTTTAAAAAGAATCTGCTGCTTTTCTTTTTCATCTCTCATTCTTGCCTTTATCATATTTCAGTATTTTATTATTGTTTTACCTTTATTCCACATTAATTTCTTCATGGATTCTTTGTGCTCCTTCTTTTGCTCTTCTCTATGCCCATCAGTGAAGCATAATGTTTACTGTTAACTGTACTTTTACTTTATATCTGTATATGCTTTGATTTGTTGGTATTGTGGCTTGTTTCCTCTCTATGAGTGGTACTGGAGATGTGGCTCTAAAATCAAGGCTGCTGACAAGGCTGTTTGAAAGTGGGAGAAAGACAAGAGAAATGACTCAGTATTTAAAAACATTGGCTGGTCTTCCAGAAGACGTGGTTTTAATTTTCAGCACCCACGTGGGCTTGACAATTGTCCTTAACTCGAGTTCCAGAGGATTCAAAGAATTCTTCTGTCCTTCTGAGGCACTAGGCACATAAGTACTACATAGATTTACATGAAGGCATTTCATCCATGCATGTTAAATTAAATAATATGATACAATCAAAATATTTTTCAAATGGATAAAGTATCCATTCCAACTGATGTACAGATTTCAACATAGAAACACACAGAGTACAAAATGCAAGGTCATAGGATTCTTCTCAAAGTTCCTTACCCTTTAGCAGCTGGATCCAGTGATCAAACAAGTGAAGAGAATGCCAGGAGTCCTGTATACTTTTATGTCAACTTGACACAAGCTAGAGTTGTCTGAAAGGAGGGAACATCAATTGAGAACATGTCTCCATAAGATCCAGCTGTTAGACATTTTCTTAAGTAGTGATTGATGTTTGGCCCAGGCTTTGGGCCTTGATGGTAGACCCTCCCAGTACCCTGCACCCCACAAGCTTTAAATAGCTGCTATCTATGGTGTGACTACCAGTGATGCCAGCACTCAGGAGACAGAGGCAGTAGTATCATGAGTTATGTCTACCCTGAATAATAACACAAGATCCTATCTCAAAAACAACAACAAAAGCAGCTATACCAATCAGATTCATACTCTTCTACCTGGTAATGTTCCCCCAACTGTTTCCTATGCTTATGACTCTTGAAGTTCTTATCTCTCCATATAAACTGCAACTCAATCATTGCCTCCTCAATCATTTCCCTGGCCAACTATGGAACCCTACCATCGTGGCAACTGTAAAACCATCAATTTATTTCCTTCATGATTCACTCCTACCTTGCACTCACTTTCTTGTTAGAATGTTTCTTGTCTGTCTACCCTGCTATCCAGAATATTAGGTCCAAAAATGGGATTTATGTCAACGTTTTTCACTGCTAGAGATGGAAACCATGTAATACAAGAGAGGGCCTGGATGAAGCAGATGCTCAATAAAGGCTTAATGGACAGACAGAGAAACCAGCCAGACTGATGAGCCTCAGTTAAAGCTTTAATGATCTGACTCTTTTCTCAACAATCTTCTATGACTCCCACTGGTTTATAGAAATGCTGTCAATCCCTTTTAGAGACATTCAATTTTTTTTCCTGAACTGTTTCCAACCTGGGTGCTCACTGTACCCCAGAATAGAAGCAAATAATTTTATACAGATGTATTCAGAAAGGGCTTACAGGCAATTTTATGGCCCAGTGGATATCTTAGGTTTTTTTTTTTTTTTTTTCCTGACCCTGCTAAGCATTGTGAACAAAAAAAGATTAGAGGAAAGTTTATGTATATCACTCTTCGTATTACAGTCCATTAGCATGGGAAAGTCAAGGGCAGGAACTCAAGAAGGAAGCTGGAGGCAGGAACTGAAGCCATAAAGGAACACTGATTCCTGGCTTGTTCCTCATGGCTTGCTCCATTGACTGGCCATACACTCCAGGATTACCTGCTCAAGAGTGGCACCATTTACAGTAGTCATGCTTTCTCACATCAACCATTAATCCAGAAAGTTCCCCATATGCTTCCCCACAGGCCAATGTGATGGAGGCATTTACTCAACTATGGTTTCTCTTCCCAAGTGACCAGCTTATCAGATCAATGTAATAACTAACCATCAAAGTGGGGAAAGAATCAAACCCAATATCCCAAGTTCAATATCTAAAAACCTCACAATGGAAGGAGAGAACCAACTCACATAAAGAAGAGAATCAGGTGCTCTACTGCCTCCTACAATGATCATGAGAATCCAATGTAAATCATCTTCATCTGACTCCTGATCAGCCAGCCACATCAGTAATGGCTGCTCTCTCTCTCTCTCTCCCTGTGTGTGTGTGTGTGTGTGTGTGTGTGTGTGTGTCTGTGAATGAGAGAGACAGACAGAGACAGAGAGACAGAGACAAGGAAAACTATAACTGGAGAAGGAAAAGGGAAAAGAAGTGTAATACAGAAGAAGAGTTGGAGGAAACAAGGTAAATGTCACTAAAGTTGTTTGAAAAAGCTGTAAGTAAACAATATTTAGTAAGCCTAAAATGTATATGAATATATATATGAATATACACATTTACAGTTGAAAGGGATTCATACCACATGCCTTGACAATACTGTTTAGAAGCCATGAACTATTATTCAAAAGCCTCAGTGTCCAGCCAGGGAAATTTCCACTTAGCCATTTGTTGAAGGCAGAGCTTATTCAGAGGACTCACAATACAATATAGATCATTGCCATTTCTCTTGGTTGTCTCCGGGATGAGAAGAGAAGACCCTATTGCTAAAGAAAACACATATTTCATCACCAAGTTTAGAGAAATCACGGTAGAGGAGGAACCAGAGAGCCTTTGTCTAAGAAGGAACTTTAATCTTATCAGAAGCTGCTATGCAACCTAACCATCTGTAAGACCCCAAAATCATGACAAATGCCATCTTGGCAAACTATCTCCAATAATGCAATAGGAGTATTTTTATTTTGATGCTAATCAAAATGAGGTATTATTGTACCTAAGGGCCACCTAACAGCAGGAAAACATGCTGGTAAGTAAACCAAATATCTAGGGCTTAAGGGGTAATAGATCTCAGAAAAGAATATAGTGCTTCCATTTTCCTAAACAAGTGTAATTTCTAACTCTATTATTTTTATACTGAAAGATAAATGTGTAGCCTTCATTCTCTGCAAAACAAGTTTTTATTATTGATAATTTTTTTTTAATTTCATGTTTATTTTATTTAAAACAGATAGAAGCTAGTACAGAGATGCATAACTGGCCAAAACTATGACTGTGTGGACCCCCATCTTCAATTAGTACATTTATACTGCAACTCCTGCACTTAACACTCAGACAAAATCATGGTAAGGGGGCGCAGCAATATTGGAGGAGGCAGAGAATAAAGATGAAAGCTGTGAGATGATGTCTTCTACTCATTGCAGGGATGCTGTATTCAGGGACCCTCAGTAATATGGCCTCATAAATAAGACCTGCACAAGGACAACTGCAGTCAATATGCTAGCATAGATATATGTTATAAATGCCTCCAATTAGGCATCTATGTTGCACTTCCATTATTGTACTAGGATATTAATTGATTATGCCAGCGGCAAAGTGTTAATTAGTTTCAAACTAAATAGAACACTCAAGTCCCATTGTTCAATTTCCCTCATGCAACAGTCAAAATCTTTACTTCTGTTGGCCATTGGCTCTGTTATAACCAGTAAACTCTGGTTTCAAAGTGAAAATAGGCAGAAACTGTGATCATGAAGAAATATTATTTTCTCCCAATAAATAAATTCATGAAAAGGGGCTTCACAGGTCTCTGAGTCAGCTATGTGAGAGAGCAGATGTGTTTCTACAGAGAATAAGCTCAGAAATAAAATTCTGTTAATGGACAACCAAGTAGTTTGCACGTATTTATATTTGTCACATCATTGAATGGTCTGATTAAAAGCATTGATCCATTAGTTTTATTTTATTTGTATGAGTATTGTGTTTGCATGCTTGTCTATGCAAGCAGCATGTGCTGTGATAGTGAAGGTGTCTGATCCCCTGAGACTTGAGCTACAGATGGTGGCAAGCTACCATGGGGATGCTGGGAATTGAATACGATCTTCTGGAAGAACAGCAATGCTCTTAACTGCTGAGGCCATCTCTCCAGCTCCTGGTTTCTTGTGGGAGGTGTTGTGTTGGCATAGTTTTCCTGTTTTAATACTGAGGAAAGCAGAGCAGATGGATTTAGAAGCTGCAAGTTCTAACTTGAACTTCAAATTTGACTGCACTCCCTGAAACAAGAAGCATTCCATCTTCTGTGACTAATGCATAATTATATTCAAAGTCAGAATTTTCCCAAGATTTTGAAAAAAAACTTGTCACATTAATGTAATCTGGATACCTACATAAAATATGTGCATGCATTCCGTCTACATATCTGAAAGCTGCCAACATGAAATTGTCATAAAGATATAGAATCACTCTCTTGTCATAAAGCATAAATCATAATATTTGCAGTAATTACACAGAAAATATTTATAGTTTTGTCTTCTATAAAAATGACAATATTTAATTCTTATAAATCACATTTCATGCATTATCTTCTTGAAATCAGAAAATTGTGGGTTGGTGTACATGTGTACAAGGACAGGTATGCCCTTCTCCCAGGCCTGAGCAGGCCTGCAAGTCATTTACCACAATAGACCAAACAATAGTAGGACCTGAGATGCATTACATTACCAGCCTTGGCACCTTGGAGCCTGCTACCTGAGCTAAGAATGGACTGCCTGCTGAGGTAGCCTTGACACCTTCTGGACTGCTATCTCCTTGCCCAGCCCCTGGGCTGAACCGAGAAGAGACTCTGGGGGGCAGGGCTTCCCCTTTTTATGTGAAAGCAAATTATTAAACTTCAGGCCTTGATCAGAATACTTTGTCCTGGCCCCAAGATATGCACATGAGTGTATATGTGTGTGTATCAAAGCAAAGAAGGAAATATACTTAACAATAACATACGAACTCCACATTACAGACCATCTCCAAGAGTTTGAAAGGACAGTACAATTACCAGAGTTTTCAGTACTCTCATTTATACTAAGAGAAGTGTAATAGAATTCATGGACCCCCTCCCCAAGGTGATTAGGAATTATCAACATTTTAATATATACCATGGAAACTATATGAAATACAAATATGAAAAATAACATCAAAATTTGTCTATTTATTAGAATTATGAATTGCTGAGATTTGATAATTCTCTATACATTCTACTAATGAAATAAAAGCAAGCCTGCATGCTGAAAGTAAACACCAGTGAACAGAATGTATAATCCAGGGATAGATGCAACTAGTAGACTTGGGAAAACAAAGGCAGCAAAGTTAATGAAACTGATGAATCAATATGAAGATGAAAGCAAAGACTCATGGTGCTGAGGAGATCTGAGGATATTATTATTACAAATATATGTACCATGATTTACCAGGTAAAAAACATTAGGAAAGGAGGCCGGAGAGATATTTGACATGAAAATGGCTATTAACTGTTTGATTCAGATGAAAGAAATTCACTCAAAAACGTACCAGATGTCAGTGTTCATCACATAAAATCAAAAGGATAATTTTGAGTGAAGAAAAGTAGAAGAAATGTATGACATACAAGAGATTCTCTAGTAAAGTGATAAACCAAATTTTATCAGAGAATTTTGATTCTAGAATACTGCATCTACAAACTATTAGAAGAAAGTGCAAACAACAAAAACTGTGCATGTGTCAAAAATGATCTTACAAAGGACATTCCCAGAGAGACAAAGTAATCATTCAATAAAAAGAAAGTAACGCTTTTCATATTCCACAACAGATAAGGATGGCATTCTTGTCAGAACTACCTAAGACAGACTCAGTCTTGTTTATGAAATAAAAAGGGGGGAGAGGCAGAGAACTTTTGGGGCTGCTTGGCAAAAATCTGACATGTACCAAGGAAAAGGAAATGTGCTTTTTGCAGGAATATGGCATTGGTTAAGGACAAGGAAGCGGACTTCAGGCAGGAATCTGATACTAGGCTAGAATAAAGAAATAATTTCAGGCAGGAAACTAAATTTTAGGCTAGAACAAGGAAATAGGCTTCAAACATGAAAATGACTTTGGGCTAAGACGGGGAAGGAGGCTCAGATATTTTGGACATCCTGATAAGTCCTTAGAATTCTACTGTGATCATGGGAGTGTTCACAGAACTTTGTTGCCTTGCTTGTTCTTTGACTATTTGTGTCTATTGTCTTGCTTATTCCTTGACTATTTGCATCTATTGTATTGGTAGTTCCTCACTATAGAACTGACCTTAATACTTGCATGTAATTAAAATGGTATAAAAGCAAAAAGGAGGAGGGGGAATGGGATTGGTAGTTTCTAGGGAGGGGAAATGGGGAGAGGGGATGGCATCTGAAATAAAATATCCAATAAAAAATGAAGGAAAGGAAAGCATGATAGAGTCATGCACTCTAGTCCAGGGTAGGTGCTTGTCTAAAAAGTTCAATGAAGAGTAACATGTAATAGGATCTCAATAAAACAGGTGTGTATGTGAGCAAGTTTAAAGGTTTAAAGGTAGTGTAATTTATCTAAGGGTTATATTAGCACTTTGTATTTTATATAAATAACTGACATCATGTTAAATTTATTGACCTAAAAATATCACCTCTGGCATGTAAATACATTTTGATTACAAAACTTAACACATTTTAAGTAGTGTTCAAGTTTAATGTACATATTTTCTAAAAGTTTAATTTCCCATCATCACTAGTGAAAGTTCTGATCATTAAGAAAGAAAAGCACGTTAGTGTCATGCACTTCTAAAATCAATGGGAATTCAAATTACAGTAGTGTAAGTAGGATGTATCACCAAAATGTACATCAATGACTGCAATATAGTCATGGAAGAAAAAGATCAAAGAATTCATTTGATAAAGAAAATTCTCATAAAAAAATACATCATTTCATGATATTAAACATAAAAATCCTATAAAATACAAGGAAACCACATCAAAATTATAAAAGCTATTCATGACCCAGAACCATTTGTTTAAGATGCTTTCTTTTATCCACTGTAAATTTTTGGCTTCTTTGGCAAAGATCAAGTACAATAGGTATGTGGGTTTATTTCTGGGTTTTCACCTCTACTCCATTGATTGACCTGTCGGTCTTTGTACCAATATCATGTGGTTTTCATCTCCATTGCTCTGTGGTAAAGATTGAGGTCAGGAGAATGTGATTCCTCCAGATGTTCTTTTAGTGTTGAGAATTGTTTTCAGTATAATGGGTTCTTTTGTTTTTCCATATTGAAGTTGAGAATTTCTCTTTCCAGATCTGTGAAGAACTGTATTGGAATATTGATGGGAATTGCATTGAATCTGTAGATTGCTTTTGGTATGATGGCCATTTTTAATATGGCCATTTTAATCCTCCCAATCCATGAGCATGGGAAATCTTTCCTTCTGAGATCTTCATCAATTTCTCTCTTTTTTATTTTTTCAATTTTTATTATTTTATTTACTTACATTTCAGTCATTGCTCCCTCTCTTTGTCCCTCCTCTGACAGTTCCTCATCACGTTCCTTCTCATTCTTTCCTCCAAAAGGTTTTTCACCCCCACTAGACCTCCCTCTTCCCTGAGGCCTCAAGTCTCTCAAGGATTAAGCTCATTTTGGCCCACTAAGACCTGTCAAACAGATCTTTCACTTGTTTGGTTAGAGTTACACCAAGATATTTTATACTATTAATGACTATTGTGAAGGGTGCTCTTTCTGTATTTTCTTTCTCAACTTGTTTATCATCAATATAAAGGAAGGCTATTGATTTGTTTGAGTTAAAATTTATATCCTGCCACATTGTTGAAGTTGTTTTCAGCTGTAAAAGTTCTCTGGTAGAATTTTTGGGGTTGCTTATGTATACTATCATATTATCTGCAAATAGTGATACCTTGACTTCTTTTACAATTTTTATCCCCTTGTTCTACTTTTGTTGTCTTATTGATCTAGCTAATACTTGTAGAAAATGCAAACTGATCCATATTTATCTCCTTGTTCAAAGTTCAAGTTCAAGTGGATCAAGGACCTCCACATAAAACCAGATACACTGATTCTAATTGTAGAGAAAGTGGGAAATACCCTCAAATATGTTGACACAGGGAAGAACACCAATGACTCAGGCTCTAAGATAAACAATTGACAAATAGGACCTCATGAAATTGAAAATCTTCTGTAAAGCAAAGGACACTGACAATAAGACAAAATGGCAACCTTCAGATTTGGAAAAGCTCTTCCCTAACCCTACATCTGATAGAGGGATAATATCCAAAATATACAAAGAACTGAAGAAGATAGACTCCAAAAAACGAAATAACACAATTAAAAACTGGGTGCTGAACTAACAGAATTCTCAACAGAGAAATCTCAAATACCACAGAAACACTTAAGAAAGAAATGTTCAGCATCCTCAATCATCAGGAAAATGCAAATGAAAACAACCCTGAGATTCAGCCTTACGCCAATCACAATGGTGAAGATTAAAACAAACAAACAAACAAACAAACAACTCAAGCAATGGAATATGCTCATGAGGATTTGGAGAAAGAGGAACACTCCTCCATTGTTGCTGGAATTGCAAACTTGTCCATCCACTTTGGAAATCAATCTTGTGGTTACTCAGAAGATTAGAAATAACCCTACCTGAAAACCCAGCTATAACACACTACTAAATATACCAAAAAGATGCTCCACCATACCATAAGGATAGGTACTCCATTATGTTCATAGCAGCTTTATTTTTCTATAGCCAGAAGCTGCAAACAATTCAGATGTCTCTCAACTGAAGAATAAATACAGAAAATGTTGTTCATATATACTACATTTATACAATGTGGAATACTATTCTGCTATTAAGAATGAGGACATTATGAGCTTTGCAGGTAAATAGATAGAACTAGAAAATATCACCCTGAGTGAGGTAACTAAGACCCAAAAGGGTATGTACTCACTGACAAGTGGATATTAGCCAAAAGATTCAGAATATCCATGATACAATTCATAGACTTTAGTAATATTAACAAGAAGGAAGGCTCAATTTGAACACATAAAATTCACTTAGAAGGAATATAAAATAATCACAGGAGGCAGATGGAGGAAGGAAACTGAGTGTGCAGGAGGAGGGAGGAGAGAGGAGGTGACAAAAAGGGCAGAATCAGGTATGGGGAGAGACAGGAGGGAAGCCCAGAAGGGCAGGAAAGTTAATCAAAATATGCAACAGTGGAGGGTAGAAACAAGCAGAACCTCTAGAAATTCCCAGAGACCTGGGATGTGAAAGGCTACCAGGACTCAAAGTGGATAACAATAGCTGAAATGCCCAAAACTGAAGTGATGAAATTGGAGAGACTACTTCCAATAGATAGACATAGCCCTCAGTTGATGCAGTGTACCACCCACCCATTTTCAAAACTTTTAACCCAGGATTGTTCCTTTGAAAGGAAATGCGGGGACAAAAATGGAGCAGAAACTGAAAGAAAGGCTACCCAGTGACTGACACAACTTGGTATCCATCCCATGTGTGCACAGCAAATCCTGACACTATTACTGATGCCATATTGTGTGTGCAGACAGGATTCTGGCATGACTGTCCTCTAAGAGGCTCTGCCAACAACTGATTAAGACAAATACTTAGAGCTAACCATTGGATGGAGGTTGGGGATCAATATGGAAAAGTTAGAAGAAGGACTGGAAAGGCTAAAGGGAATTGCAACCCTATAGGAAGAAAAACAGTGTCAACTAACTGGACCCCTCAGAGCTCCCAGAGACTAAGACAAAAACCAAGGACCATATATGGGTTGGTTAGTGGCCCTGGACACATGTATAGCAAAGGACTGACTTGTGTGGCCTTAGCTTGAAAGGATGTACTGTTCAAACTTAATGCCAAGGGTAGAGGGATGTTGGTGGGGGTAAGGTGGGGTTGGTGGGCTGAAGAGGGAGAACCCTCTCAGAGGTAGGGAGATTAGGTGAAAAGCTAGGGGACAAAGGAACTGGAAAGGGACAATTTTGGAATATACATACATAAAATAATTTAATAAAAGTGTTTAAAAGCTATTTGTAAAAATATAGAAGCCAAGATTCTATTAATGATAAAAGATTAATGATAAAAGACTAAAATATTTGCTTTAAAGATATGGATAATATCAGAATAACGTTCATCATTTGTGTTCAAGAGAATACTGAAAGTTCTAGGCAGGACAAATATTAAACAAAATATAATAATTTTAGTCAAGTTGGACAGCAAGAGATAAAACAAAAAGTATACAGATGATAGTACCTTATTTATATTATATACTGTACTTTAATATCCTGGTAAGATTATAAACACTGCAAGTTATATCAAGCAAGATTTAAAAAAAAAAAAAAGCAACATATAAACCAAATGTCCAGAAAACTCTTTTTATCTCTATAAAAATTCTAATTAAAAAATATATATGGAAAAGATAAAAATCAATTTACAGTAATGTCTAAAAAGTCACATTGTTTTTGAATTATAAAATTGTAAAACACATACAAAATGAGACCTTTAAATCTTTGTTAAGTAACTAAAATAGCATGTATAAAAGACTGCACCATACCATAAGGATAGGTACTCCATTATGTTCATAGCAGCTTTATTTTTCTATAGCCAGAAGCTGGAAACAATTCAGATGTCCCTCAACTGAAGAATAAATACAGAAAATGTTTCACAAACAGCTTAAAAGACTAAAGGTTTTTAAGATGTCAATATAAAAACTATTTGCCCTGTTTAACAGAGTCCCAGCAAAATACAGTGGCTTTTTATTTTTATCTTGTTTTCTACAATGGACAAGCCCATTAAGAAACTGGTATGGAATATCAAGTAACTTTTGGGTAGACAAAGCCAGCTTGCAAATACACAAAGGAAGGGTCATAAATGTACAGATTTCTAAATGTGCTAAGAGTCGACAATGATCAAAGCAACATGGTACTGACATAAAACACTCTGCTAGAGAGAAATGCAGGACAGTAAACTGCAGACTGCACTGTGGGGTCATGCTGGCTCCATTCAAGTATGTGTTTAACTTCTGATTGCACGACTTGTTCTACATAATAACATTTTATTGTCAGTGAAATGTCTCAGTTATTGGAAATTACTACAATTATCCCTTGAGGAATATTGACTGAAAACTTCTATGTCAAGTGATTAAAATTGTATGTTCTATATCTTATATATATATATAACATATATATATGTATGTATAATATATTATATATATTATATGATATAATAGATATAATATATGTTATATGTATGTGTTTGAAATTGGATACTATGATATTTATTAATAATATATGTTTGAGTATAGCAGGGTGATGTAACAGGGGTAAATTTAATGGTAACTCTAAAACACCTAGAGAGAAATTTAAGAATTAAATGGGAATGAATGGGTCATTGATTTGCTCCTGTAATTTGAAGCAATATTTATTTTGAGTGGATTAAAAAGCATTAAGGTCTGACGAAGCACTTTATCAAAAGGAAGTATTCTAAACTTTGGTTTTTCACATTTGCTTGCTAATCATAATACAGTATTTTCCTTCACTAAGTAAGCTTCTAAAATTGGTCAGAAATCATTGTGGTGCTGCTAACAGTGTGATAAAGATCCATGGATGATCACACACCTCTTTCTACATTATTGATAACACTGAGACAGTGGAAGCAATTTAAATAGTAGTTCAATTATACTGATTATAATACTTCCTATCGGGGCAGGAATGATGAGCGGTCATGGAAATCACAACATAGTTCATAGTTTGTCATAGTTATTGCCAGTACTGCTTTATAAAATTTACTTATCAGAGATCAAATGCATTTCAAATTCTTAAGGAGAAATTTCTAGAAAACATATCTTAAAATAAATCTTGCATCTTAACATCAATTCTTGTGCTACACATTACAGATACATAGATGGATGGAGATGGGCCTCTTTTGTGAACACATGCTGAAAGTATATTGAATACACTGAAAATTATGAAATGAAAAGCTCATCATTTGAAGTATTGAAAGCAAGAGGTTATTGATACAGAGAAAACAATACAACTTGCGATGTTTATGTCTGTCTATAGTTTCAGAAAACAAGGGTTTTCAGCATTTTATATATATGACATTAAGAGTCTAGTGGAACTTCTGTACTCAGAGAAATAACATTTTCTTGAAAAATATTGTACAGAAAGTTGAGAAATACAGTATTTATCTTTACAATAACATCTCTCTCCCTTTTTTGTTTTTCCATCTTTTTGATTTTGCTTAGTCATTTCACTTGTGTCATATTGAACATGATGTACTTCTGTAGTGGAAAAATTCTAACTTGCAAATAAAAATTGCAACATAACTCAAAGTGAATTTGCATATTATATTATTTCTCATAAAAAGATAATGACTTGACATAATTTCCACTACATACTGTTAAACTAAGAAAGCAATATATAAAAATCTATAGCCTATTCTTTTTTATAAAATAAAGGAAGTCATAACATTGGTATGTCATTTATACAAAAAACAATACAGAAAAGATGGGCCAAACCTGAAGTGATCTATTTCCCATTGTTGTTAAAGGGAACAACATAATGGGATAATCAGACCTTGCAAGATGAGAGGACAGTAACCCACATCTGAGCACATCTTTTTATATAACCTTGACTCTTAATAACAGAGGAAGGTTTCACATGCTTCCAAATTAAATAATTAAAATGAGCCATCCTGGAGGTTGATGCACAAGACTAACCTAAAATGTAGTACAGAGAGTAACAAATACATGTGGCTGATTGACAAATGCAGAATCTAACAACTGAAAATGTGAGGAAGAAAATATTAGTATGAGTGTTAGATGGACTGAAATTCAATAAATATTTGTTATATTTACCTAGGAATATTTGTTACTTACCTAGGAATGAACATTTGTTTTGAAAAAGAAATAATAAATTTAAAATCAGGCCACCTGTTTAGGTCCAGTGGCAGGTTGAATGAGAAATAGTACTCTTAAGTTTATTTATATGGACACATGGTCCCCTGTTGATAGTATTGCTTAAATAGGCAGTGGAAGTTTTAGGATATGTAACCACGCTTGGGGACAGAGTCAGTGTGGTGTGGGCTTTCAGAGTTTATAACCTTGCTTCACTTCTAGGTTACACTAATTTGTGTTTGGATGTGCAAACATAATTTCTCAGTTTTCTGCTTCTGGTACATGTGGCCATCCCTTTTCCAACCACTACAGGTGCTGCCTTTGGAACCATAAGTCAAAATAAACTGTTTATTTCATAAAAATTTACTTTACTGCATTGAAAATTAAACTATTATTTTTAACACATATTCTTGAATTTAGTCTTAAATGAAATTATTCTTAAACATGAAGATGCCACATGCACACACACACAATATATATATATATATATATATATATATATATATATATATATATATATATATATATACACACACATTACCATATGAGGAGCATGTATGAATAAGAGCGTTTCATAATGTGGATTGAAATACTACCTACCTACATAATACGATCTCTTTTTCAGTTATTTTAGAGAAAACAACACCTGTCTTAAAAGTGCTTATGGTGGCATGAAAACAAGAAGTCTAACAAATTTCCATAAATTAAACAAAAGAAATACTGCACCAAGATATTTCTGAGTCTCATGGAAATCCTGTGATTAAAGCCTCCCAGGACCCCGTGGGGATGACATTCACTAAAATACTCCATAAAGGGGAGGGAGAACCTGGTGAGACCGTATCCAGAGGTTAGGCATGCCCCCCCACCCCCAGTTGGGGGATGGAGATACCCACCCATCTCTAAAATTTTAATCTAGAATTGCTCCTGTCTGAAGGAAATATAGGGACAAAAAGTGGAGCAGAGACTGAAGGAAAGGCCATCCAGAGACTGCCCCACCTGTGGACCCATCCCATATATGGTCAGCAAATGCAGACACTATTGCTGATGCCAAGAATTGCTTGCTGACAGGAGCCTGATATAGCTGTCTCCTGAGAGGCTCTGCCAGATTTTGACCAATACAGATGCAGATGCTCAGAGTCAACCATCAGAATGTGCACAGGGACCCCAATGGAGGAGTTATGGGAAAGACTGTAGGATCTGAAGGGCCATATCTGGCATCAATGGGAGGGGAGGCCTTCGGTCCTGTGAAGGCTTGATGCCCCAGTGTAGAAGAATGCTAGGGCAGTGAGGCAGGAGTGGGTGGGTGAATGGAGGAGCACCTTAATAAAAGAAGTGTAAGTGAAGATGGGATAGGGGGTTTGCAGAGGGGAAACTGGGAAATGAGACATTTGAAATGTAAATAAATAAAATATCCAATTAGATAAAAAATAACCCACAATACTTTGTTTTATCCAAAAGGGATACTTAGTTCTACAGCGAAACTGAGCAGTTTAGTTGACATAAGGCTTTGTCTGGTCAAAAAGAAAAAAAAAAGTAGTGTTAAAATCAATTACTCTTACTTTTAATGATATTTTGCTATACTCATAGATCAGTGACATATTTAGCCATCTTTATGAAAACATCTTTCTGCACCAGATGGGAACAAATCCTGTGACCCACAGCTAGACATTGTACAGAGAGAGAGAGAGAGAGAGAGAGAGAGAGAGAGAGAGAGAGAGAGAGAGAGGAGAAATGGATGGATGGGGAGGCTAGCACCCTCTCAGAGGCAAAGGGAGGTGGGATGGGAGAAAAATTATGGGAGGGAGGATTGGAGCAACTTTCAGCATATAAATAAATAAAATAATTAATTAATAAAAATGTAAAATATGCTGAATGATTAAAAAAAAAGTAAAAATGGAATTTAAGTTTTTAAAAAAGAAGAAAGTCAAAGGTGGCAGAAATATTGGCAAGGTTTTAACTACACCCAGAAACAGGAACACCTTTAATGACCAACTGGTCACTAAAATTTAATTCTGGAAACAAACACCTAGTATGTTATCCGGCAAGTCAAACTGCAAATTGCAATGAGCATGGGGTGTTTTTCCTTTGCCTATGAAAAGTTAATATTTAGTAATTAGAGCATACGAAATTGGAGACAAATGAAACACAAATAGTTGTGGCCATTCATTTGGCAGACAATTCAGGGACATTAGGCCTTCAGAAATAGTTCTGATATCCTCTTATTGTCCACCATATTCCACATAAGTGCACAAAATATGGTCCACACAGATAAGCTTTACAAAATATAAATCTATTTCAGGATTTCTATTGATTCTCCTGGAGCTGAATATGTATATGTATACAGAGATTTCAAACTTTCTGGTTCTGATAGAGGGAAAACAGCAATAATAACCAATTAAGGACCACTGTTAAAGTTAGAATACCAGCTCTTATTAAAAACAGAATTGGTTCACGAAAAAACACGAAGGTAATAACTTTAGTCTACTTTGAAATAGCAAACGTAATAAATATAAAAACCAAATATATTATTTAATTTATCCTTAGTTTAAAAACACATTCTCTTCCAGACTTGTGATTTACTATCAATAATATATAAATAAAATGTAATATATACAAGTACAATCTTTTGAGCAATATTACATTGTGGCATATGCAACAATTAATGCTAACTATGCATTATGTTCTATAGGAATTACTCAATCCTCATTTATGCTCAATGTGAGGTTTTCATATCAGCCTCTAGAAACAGGGACAGAAACATGCTATGATACCATGTATAATACTAAAAAAAAAAAAAAAATCACATAATACGTTCTAGATAAACTTCTACTCATTTTCCTTAGTAAATGATAATATCCTGAAACAAACACAAATTAAGAAATGATTTTTATGAAAGCATTTTCTTTTTCTTCCAGATTTTACAAGGTCTTGTTTAATTTGTACATTAATAAATTAATAATATAGAATACTATACAAAAATGATAAAAGGCAATGTAAATATCTGAATTAAAATACCAAAGCACCCTCATATCTCTACTGCATATTTTGCTTGGCCAAAGGAGGTAGCCACTTCAGAATCTATATCTCTACTGCTTGAAGTTTTAGGTAAAGTCACCCCATAGACTTCTGGGACCTTCTTTATCCTGGGGCTCAGGCACATCCTAGAGCTGCCCCCTACTGCCCTACTCTTCCATCCAACAATTTCCTTTCATTTTCCTGGCCCTCTGTGCCTCTCTAATGTCTCTCCTTACACCTGGTAGTGAAATTCTTTCATTCCCTCCCCATCACATCCCCCACCCAGGTTTTCCCCTCTACCTGCCTCTTATAAATATTTTATTTCCTCTTCTAATTAAGATTCAAGCATCCTTGCTTGGGCCTTCCTTCTTGTTTAAGTTTCTTTGGGTCTTTGAAATGTAGCATGTATCAACTTATAAATGGCTACATACTATGCACGTCCTTTTAGGTCTAGGCAACATCACTCTGGATAATATTCTCTAGCTCCTTTCATTTGCCTACAAAATTTATGATGTCCTTGTTTTTGATAGCTGAGTAGTAGTCCACTCTGTAAATGAATCGCATTTTCTGTATCCACTCTTCAATTGAGGGGCAACTGGATTGCTACTAGTTTCTGACTATGAACTTCTAGTAACTACTATAAACATAGTTGGGAAGGTGTCCTTGTGGTATGGTAGAGAATCTTTTAGGTACATGCCCAGGAGCGGTATGGCTGGGTCTTCAGATAAAAATTTTGACCCAAAATTTGTCCTGTGTACAAGAAATGCAGGGACTAAGATGAAGCTGAGATTGAGGGAATGGCCGTCCAATAACCTGTTCAAATTGAGACCCATTTCATGGGTGAGCATCAATCCCTAACGTTATTAATGATACTCTATTATGTTTGTAGTCAGAAGCCTAGCGCAATTGTCCTCTGAGAGGCTCCACCCATCAGCAGACTGAAACACATTGACAGAGCTCAAAGGGTCTTATGGAGTGTTCTGGGAAGGATTGAGGAACACAGGATACAAACTACACAGGAAAACCAATAGTGTCACCTAAGCAGGACCCCTGATGGCTCACAGAAACTGAACTACCAACCAAAGAGCACACACAGGCTGGAACTAAGCTACCTGCATATATGTAGCAGATGTGCAGATTGGTCTTCATGTAAGTCTGTCAACAACTAGAGAAAGGTCTGTCCTTAAAGCTGCTGCCTGTCTGTGGATCCTGTTCCTCTAACTGGGCTGCCTTGTCTGACCTCAGCAAGAGAGGTTGTGTCAAGCCTTGCAGATACTTGATGTGGCAGGGTTGCAGGATAGCAAATGGTGGGGCCTCTACCCTCTCAGAGAATGAGGGGAAGGGGAAATGGGGGTGAGGAGCTATGTGAGCAGAGAGGACAGAGCAGAGATGGGACAGTGAATAGGAAGTAAAGTGAGTAAAAAAATCATATAGTAAAAGTAGATTAACCAAAAAATAATGAAAAATAAAGTACTAAAGACTTACATAGGACAAAGGATATTTTGAATCCTTAATCATCTACAGTAAAGGCAGCATGATTTACAGGGCACCATGAGGGGGTATTTAAATGGCAGTTGCCTCTGGTAAATGGTAATATTTCTTCTAGAGTTATTGCTCCTTTTATTCTACCCAAGAAAATAAAATATATTTTAATTTTAAGTACTTTATACCATAGCCCAACTGGTATAAAAAATTATAAAATACACATTCAGATATCTTACTTCCAACAAAATCTCCACCTGTTACTGCTCTAGATTAAGCACTTGGAGTCTTTATACAACATGGTCAAGTGAATAACCAAGCATGAGAAGCGTATTCCTTCTTACATGAGAAGGTACATACTTAGATACTAACCTGGACCTTTACAGCTTCATAGCCTGCCTTTATCTATAGAACATACTCTGTTTTATTTTAATATAAATACTGTTCAAGATCTTGAGGACAGTCAGAGATCAACAGAGGTGTTTAATAGAAAAAAAATGTAATCAGGAAAATGAAGTGTAACAGGGAGGCAGGGTGCTTGCTGTATTTGTCATGTATTGCAAATGGCAGCTGCAAATTAGCTCTCTTCAGCTTTTTAAAATGCTAATGAAAATGGGAATTTGATTTTTTTTAAAGGACTAAAAGGGATAATTAACTAGAGAACACATTTTTTGCAACTTAGTATTAAAAGTAATAACATTGTCATTAAACTGTTTAGTTTATTTTCCTCCTTCTTAAATTGAGCAATAAAGTATGTGTGGTTAGTGGCATAATGGGAACGGGGTATTGTACTCAGGAACTTTCCAGTGGATATCCTTAGATCTACTGTGATTGCTTTGAAAGCATCACAAACTAAGAGTCTGAATTCCTGTTGCCTATTTCCTAATGAGTGTCCTATGGTGGTTCTGGCTGATAATACCAATTTAGTGTGTTGGATAAAATCAGCAAGTTATTTACCCCCAAGAAATATTCATGTCATTTAATTCATTCTAATCTTAGGCCTCCAATGAATACTTTGAGGTAACATTTTTAGGAATCTGTGCCAAAAGCTCATCGGAACTGTGAAGAGAGAGTGGAGCTGCCAGGTGTCAGTGTCGCTAATTACAGGAACTAGCCAAAAAATGAAACAGTTATAACTTCAATCTATAATCATGATGGTATAAACATAGTCCCAAACCTGAGAAAGCACAAACTCCTCCTGGTCCCTTTCCCAAATGAAACTGAGACACACATGAGTGATCAGAGCTTCCCACAGGCCCTGGGCAAGTGTTAACCATTGTTAAGGATGCTTAAAAATCACTATTAGCATTAATGTTAAATTCTGTAGTTTTCTTTTTGCAGGAACACAATCTGACGTTCACCTATCTATAAATGAGCAAGAACAGTGGGGAATATGGCAATTGGCAGTGATGAACTCTCCCCTGTTGCTATGGCTATCTTGAGAAAAAGATTTCTATGTCAAATAGCTAATTGGACTACAGTTCTGCCAAACAAGCTTTTGAAACAATCTTTATAGGCCTTGATAAAAACAACATGAGAATTGCATTGGATTACCTAGATCATGAAGACATACCAGTTGCCCCTACTCTTTAAAATAATTTGTTCTAGAATTTTGTTAGCATAAGTCTGGGTGAATTCTTGTCCCTGAAACTGTTTTTATGGAGACCAACAGGAAAACAATTTCCCTGAAGGCTTCTATTGACTGACACAAAACTGGCTAGCATGTGATTGATCAAAATACTTCACTGTAGGGATGTAAGAAGAATCCCTACTCTCACTTAGTGAATCAGAATGGAGAAAATCTCCTGTACTGTCTCTCCTGGTATTGCAAAATCAGGGTCAAAAAGACTTCAGAGTAACAACAAATTAGATTACAAGCAAAAGTCTACTATTATATGAAGAAATCTAGAAACCAATTCACTATAAAATAAAACATTAACTTTCTAGGAATAAACTTGCTTCATATAGAAAAGTTGTCAACAGTATATTTAAGAAAAAATAGAACATACATGACTATAGAGAGATTTCTCTTGCTCCAAGATTAGCAGAATTAATATAAATAAGAATAGTTATGTTATCAAAACAATCTAACAGATCTATGCAATGTCCACCAATACTCTTATGGTATTCACTACAGAAATTTAAAAAAATAGAAGAAGTACTCCCTGACAGAAAAATAATGACCATTTTATTATGTATTATGATACCTGACCTCATTTAATGATAAAGAGCCATAGATATAAAGAATCATATTTTGTACCCAGAAACATATCTGCCAAAAAATTAAATCTGTAAAAATACAATTCCCAAATTATGATGAAAATACAAATTATATTGAGAAAAGACATCCCTTTAACAAATGAAGCATGGAAACTTTAAGAGAATTCACAACAGAGGAATCTCGAATGGCTGAGAAGCACTTAAGAAATGTTCAAAGTTCTTAGTAATCAGGGAAATGCAAATCACAACAACCCTGAGATTCCACCTTACACCAATCACAATGGCTAAGAACAGAATCTCAGGTGACAGCACATGTTGGAGAGGATGTGGAGGAAAAGGAACACTTCTCCATTGCTGGTGAGATTGCAAACTGGCACAACCACTATGGAAATCAATCTGGAGGATCCTTAGAAAATTTGAAATAAATCTACATGAAGACCCAAGACCACTCTTGGAAATACTCACAAAAGATGCACCACCATGCCACAGGGTCATGTGTTCCACTATGTTCATAGCAGCCTTATTTGTGAAAGCCAGAAGATGGAAAAAACCCAGATGTCCCATGACAGAAGAATGGATACAGAAAATGTGGTTCATTTACACAATGGAATACTTCTCAGCTATTAAGGAGGACATCCTGAATTTTGCAAGCTAATGAATGGAAGTAGAAAATATCACCCTGAGTGAGGTAACTCAGACTCAAAAAGACATACATGCATGGTATGTACTCACTAATAAGTGAATATTAGCAAATAATAATAATAAAAAGAATACCCAAGATACCATGCACAGAACTGAAAAAGTTAACAAGCCAAAATGCTCAGGTGAGGATGCCTCACTCCCACTTGTGACGGAGAAGAAAGCAATCACAGGATGGGGGAAGGAGAGAGGGACCTAGGTGAGAAAGGGTACAAGCAGTCTGAAAGAACTGCAGAACAAATGGAGAAGATACTGAGGAAAAAGGAGGTCCAACAACAGGCTCAAAATGTGATCCAGTTCAAGGGGAGGCTCAAAGGCGTGACACTATTACTTAGGTTAAGAAGTGCTCATGAAAAGGGACCTATCATGACTGCCCTCTGAAAGACCCAACAAGCGAAAAGAGTCAGATGCAGATGCAACCAATGGACAGAAGCTGCTCACCCCTGTGGTTGAATTAGGGAAAAACTGGAAGAAGCAAAGAAGGAAGAGGGTGACCTTGTAGGAGGGCCAGGAGTCTTAATTAAACTGAAGCCCTGAGAACTCTCAGACACTGGACCACCGACCAGATAGCATACACCAGCTGATATGAGGCTACCAACACATACAGAGCAGAGGACTGCAGGGTCTGGGTTACATCAGAGAAGATGGATCTAACCCACAAGAGACTAGAGACCCCTGGGAGTTTAGAGGTGGGCTGGGTGGGGTGGGAAGGTAGGGACATCCTTGTGGAGACAGGCGGGATGAGAGGAGGTATGGGATGCAGAACAGTCAGAATGAGTACTGGGATGGGGATAAAATCTGGAGTGTAAAAACAAGTTTAAATAAAAGTTTTTTTTTTTAAAAAAAAAAAAACCCTAGATCTAAAGATATTTTACTAAAAAATAATTTTGTGAATATATTATTTATAGAATAAATAAAACCTATTTCTCATTTATATATCTAGAAGAAAATTAAAGTAAATATCAAAAGACCCAAACATCTCAGTCAGTAAGTTGGCTAATAAAAATGAATTAACAGATCTTTAAAACAAAACAAAACAAAATAAAAAAAAACAAACAAAAAATGGTCAAGGGAAGAGTAGTATAGAAATCTAATACAGTAGAAGTTTATTTAATAAATACAAATATGAAGTAATCTTAGTAAAAAATCAAATAATTGGAGCCTCAGCTGAACATTTCCCACTGTTTAGAAGTTTCCATTATCAGGAATGTGTTACATGTAATTCAGTTCTTGTCCGATAGAGTTTGAAATGAACCCATAAACAACCCAGCCCATTGCCAAGGCTATTGGTGATTCTCCACAAACTGATATTAAGACCTTTTATGAAAGATGGTACTTAAACAACTTAGTGAAAAATGAAGAAATCTAGCTACTGCCTACTTAGAACCTTCATCCCTACAAACTACAATTATTGCTACTACAAGGTACTCTGTATGCTAGCAAAGAAGAAATGTAAACACCAGCACAGCTACAATCTTTTGATCTACAAGAGTGACTTACCTACCTGATTTTCTAGTACAATGGTGGCTAAAGTTATATTGGAGTAACCCTCCAACATGTGAGTTTATTTAACTCCATTCTTTGAGATGAAATCCATAACCAATACTGATTGGGTGGCCAAGAGCTGGAAACTAGGTAGCCCATGAACCCGGAGAAAACAGAAATAGTACATTTCTGTTAAAAAGGAGTGATTAATAGTGACTACTAGTGATATTATATTATACTCATAAACCTTCTCCACCATCAGAGAAGATTCCACCTGCAACAGATTAAAAAAAATTTAGAGACCCACAGTCAGAAAGTGGACACATAGATCTCCATAGGAGCAGGAAATAGAAGAAATCTTATTTAGAAGCATGGGACTGGAAAAATGAGGGTCAGGTGGAAATGGGGAGGGGCAGAAGGGTTGATAGAATGGGGATAGCTGGAATTCGGGGACATTATGGAATGATATGTAAATCTAGTACACTGGTACTTTGGAAAAAAATATAGGAAGGTGATCCTAATGAGGTCCCCTAGTAACAGGGGATATGGAGTCTCAATTGGATATCTCTTGCAGACAGATACGTTTTCTAGGACCAGAATTGTGTTGTATTCAGTTGAGTGATTGGCCAAAGTGGTATCATTGAAACCCCCAAACAACCCAGGTTGTTGCCAAGACAATGGTTTTCTCTCTGTCAATCTACCATGGGGCCTCCTTGCTAAGGACAACATGCACACAACATATAAAACACTGAGTAATTGAGCTGGTGCTCACATGGAGCCTTCCCACATGTGCTCTAGTATCTTTGGGGCATGGAGGTACTCTGCAAGTTACCTAAAATGACATGTAAATACTTACCTACCCACAAAATCTTTGACCTTTGATCTGTCCTGCCTGAAAGCTATGCTAGGGCAATGGTGGCATAGAATTTGTGGGAGTAACCAGCCAATCTCTGATTTGTAATAAAGACCTCTTTACGAGACAGAACTCATACTTAGCACTACTTAGTAACCAAGAATCAGAGACTAGATACTCCAAAGGCGTAGAGTAAAACCAAATACTACTGGTCTTTAAAAAATGACTTTTAATAATGTTATGCTATAGTCATAGATGAGTGCCTTGTCCAATCATTATCAGAGAAGGTTTTTCCTGCAAAAGATGAAAACAGATGCAGAGACCCACAAGCAGACATTATGTAGAGAGAGTCTAAATGTGATGGCTCCATCAAATCACTTCCCCTAGAGCTCAGAGAATCATGCAAAAGAAGAGGAAGTGAATGTAAAGGCTAGAGCAAATGGAAGACACCAGGAGAACCAGGCCCTATGAATCAACTAAGCATAGTATAATGAACTCATAGAAACTGAAGGAACAGGGTCTATAACAGGCCGTGTGTGTGTGTGTGTGTGTGTGTGTGTGTGTGTGTTTGGTGTGTTTGTGTGTGTGTGTATATATATATTATAATATATGTATATATTAGCTTAGTATTTTTTATGAGACTCCTGAGTATTAAAGTGAATATGTTTCTGAATCTTGTGCCTGCTCTTGGAGCTCTTCTTTCTGTAGGTTTGACCTGTCCAACATCAATATGATGGCTTTTGCTTTAACTTATATTTTACCACATTTACTTGTTACTTCGTAGAAGCCTTTTCTTTTCCAGAATAAAAAGTAATTGCATCCAGAGTGGAGTTGTAGAGGATAGGAATTGAGAGAAGTTGACGGAGTAGGAAATTATAATCAGAATATATTGAATAAGAAAATAATTTATTTTCAATAAAATGAACAAATAAAATGTAAAGTAGAAATAACAAAACTAAGTAGAATAAATATTCAATAACATTAGTTATCAGGGACACTATATATTGTTAAACATTTAAGAACACAGAATGAAGAAAAATATTAAACATTGTAAGATAAAAAGAATTATGTCAGGTGGAGGGATAGAGTTACCAAGCCACCTGCAAAATTTCTGACCCATAACTGTTCCTGTCTAAAAGATCTGCAGGAACAACAATGGAGAAGGAGCTGAAAGAAAGGCTGTCTAGTGACCAGCCAAACTTGGGATTCATCTCATGTGTGGGCACCAATGCATGACACTATTGTTGATGCTAGGATGTGCTTACAGCAGGAGCCTAGCATGGCTACCCTCTGAGAAGCCCAACCAGCAGCTGACTGAGATAGATGCAGATTCATACACTCAACCGTTGGACTGAAGTCGGGGACTCCAATGGAAGATTTAGGGGAAGAAATCAAGGAGCTGAAAGGAGGGCAACCCTGTAAGAAGAGCAGCAGTCTCAACTAACTTAGACCCCTGGGAAGTCCTAGAGAATCAATTACTAACCAGGGAGCATATACTGACTGGTCTGAGGGCCCAATCACATACATAGCACAGGACTGCCTGGTCTGGCCTAATCCTGTAGAGACTTAATGCCCCAGAGAAGGGGAAGACCTGGTGGGGAGCATCCTCTCTGAGGCAAGAGGGAGAGGGAATGGGATGAGGAACTGCAGGAGGTGTGACAGGGGCAACATTTGGAATGTAAATAAATAAAATTACTATTTAAAAAAAGAAAATTTAAATCACCAACAATGACAAGCTTACCAGAATAACACCTGAAAGAAAGATGTATTCACACTTTGGAAAGAGGAGAACTCTTCACCAGAGTGATTATACCCAACCAAGCCTTCCAGATTAAATGCATTTCATATCAAAAATTAAAGGAATCTATTACAACTATGTCAGCACAGAGAGGACCCTGAAAGAAACACTATTCCAATGAAGAACCACAGCCAAGAGGTCACAGAAAATACATGAACAATTACAAAACCACTTATTAAAAGAGGTATAAAAAAGCACCAAAAAACAAGAAACTGACATTTTAATCTGCATCATTCATTATCAATACTTCAAAATGTTCAATTTTATTACTTTCAATTAATTTTATAAGTGTGTTTTGTGTGGTTATAAGCACAGGAAAACAAGATCAGAGGATGCCACATATGGCACTTACTTGAGTCACAGGGATGGAGAAATTAAGATGGTAGTGATCTGAATTTAACAGATATTTATAGAACATTTCATCCTAAAACAAAGGAATTTACCTTCTTATCAGCACCTCATGGTTCCTTCTCCAAAATTGACCATATAATTGGTCACAAACCAGGCCTCAACAAATACATGAAAATTGAAATCATCTCAGATCCTATCAGATCAGCAGGACTAAGACTGGTCTTCAATAACTACAAAAACAATGAAAGCCCACATACACATGGAAACTGAACAATGCTCTACTCAGTGATAACTTGGTCAGGTAAAAAAAATAAATAAAGAAATTAAAAACTTTTTAGAAAATTGAAGATACATCATACCAAAACTTATGAGACACAATATAAGCCATGATAAGAGAAAAACTCATAGCTCTATGTGCCTAAAAAAAAGAAGCTGAAGAGATCATACAGTAGTGGCTTGGCAACACATCTGAAAGCTCTAGAACAAAAATAAGCAAACACACCATAGAGGAGGAACTGCAGTAAATAAACTCAGGGCTGATATCAACCAAGTAGAAACAAAAAGAAGTATATAAAGAATCAACAAAACCAGGAGATGGCTCTTTAAGAAAATCAACAATGTACATAAAACCTTAGCCAAACAAATCATAGGGCAGAGAGACAGTATCTAAATTAATAAAATCAGAACCTAAAAGGGAGACATTGTGAAAATAAAATTTGAAAGCAGCGTTGAAACAATAACAAAAAATTCATGGTCAGCAAAGACCACCAACAATTTGTTAAATTTAGTCATTATAAAATATTAAGTCCCTGCAGGGGCAGGGTGACCAAAAATAAAGGCATGCAAGGGCTTGCCCAGACAAGTCCAAACAAGCCCAAGTGAGTAATGGGCTATCTGGTGTTTACTTCTCTCTCCCTCCCTTTCTGGGAGGTCCGAGGTTCTGCAAGTTCTGCCAGTTTTGCAAGTTGCTGATGTTTGAAATATCCAATCATGTGTAGCCGCGAGAAAGTGCAACCAATCATATGTAACCGAGCCAAATTACCTGCTCTCCCCAACCCTTACCCATAAATATCCCAAGTTTCCTGGGTTTCGGGTCAGAACTGCTATCTCCTGCATGAGATATGTTCCGGCCCGAGGGGCCCTCATCATTAAACCTCCTCTGCAATTGCATCAAGAAGGTCTCTTGTGTGTCCTTGGGTTCATGCAGGTCCGGACTTGGGTGAGGGTCCCCTTTTGGGCGTCTTTCAACATAAAAACAGAAAGTGAGGAAATTCAGGTAAGCATCAGATCCTACTAAAAAAGCCTATACTCAACAAAACTGGAAAATCTGGATGAAATGGATAATTTTCTAGACAGATACCAGTTACCAAAGTTAAATCAGGATGACAAAGTATCTAAACAGTCCCATAACCCCTAAAGAAATAGAAGCGGTCATTAAAAGTCCCCCCCCCCCAAAAAAATGCCTAGGACTGGATGGTTATAGTGTAGAGTTCTATCAAACCTTCAAAGAAGACCTAATGCTAATTCTCTTTAAACTATTCTACAAAATAAAAACTGAAGGAATACTACCCAATTCGTTCTATGAAACTACAATTAAACTCATACCTAAATCACACAAAGACCCAACAAAGAAAGAAAACTTCAGACCAATCTCCCTTAGGAATATTGATGCAAAAATATTCAATAGAATTCTTAAGAACACCTATAAAAATATCATTCTTTATCAAAGAATGTAAGCTTTATCAAAGGAATGGAAGGATGATCCAATATATGGAAATTCATCAATGTAAACCATTATATAAACAAACACAAAGAAAAAAAACCACATGATCATGTTACCTGCTGCTAAGAAAGCATTTGACAAAATTCAACATCCCTTCATGGTAAAAGTCTTGGAACGATCAGGAATCCAAGGCCCATACCTAAACATAGTAAAAGCAATATACAGCAAACTAGTAGCCAACATCAAACTAAAGGAAGAGAAACTTGAAGCAATCCCACTAAAATCAGGGACTAGACATGGCTGCCCACTCTCTCCCTCCCTATTCAATATAGTACTCAAAATCTTAGCCAGAGCAGTTAGACAACAAAAAGGAGGTCAAAGGGATACAAATTGGAAAAGAAGAAGTCAAAATATCACTATTTGCAGATGATAAGATAGTATACTTAAGTGACCCCAAAACTTCCACCAGAGAACTCCTAACCCTGATAAACAACTTCACCAAAGTGGCTAAATATAAAACTAAATCAAACAAAGTTTACAAATCAGTAAACAAAGTTACAAATCAGTAACCTTCCTCTACTTAAAGGATAAGCAGGCTGAGAAAGAAATTAGGGAAATGACACCCTTCATAATAGTCACAAATAATATAAAATACCTTGGTGTGAATCTAACCAAGCAAGTGAAAGATCTGTATGAAAAGAAGTTCAAGTTCCTGATGAAAGAAATCGAAGAAGATTTCAGAAGATGGAAAGATCTCCCATGCTCATGTACTGGCAGGATTAATAAAGTAAAAACTGCCATCTTGCTGAAAGCAATCTACAGATTCAATGCAATCCACATCAAACTTCCAACTCAATACTTCATAGAGTTAGAAAGAGCAATTCTCAAATTCATTTGGAATAACAAAACAAACAAACAAACAAACAAAACCTTAAAAAAAAAAAAAACAACAACAACCAAGATTAGCAAAAACTATTGTCAACAATAAAAGAACTTCTGGAGAAATGACCATTCCAGATCTCAAGCTGTACTACAGAGCAATTGTGATAAAAACTACATGGTATTGGTAAAGAGAGAGGCAGAAAAATCAATGGGATAGAATTGAAGATCCAAAAATGAACCCACACACCTATGGTCACTTGTTCTTTGACAAAGGAGCTAAAACGATCCAGTAGAAAAAAGACAGGATTTTAAAAATTCTGTTGGTTCAACTAGAGGTTAGCATGTAGAAGAATGCAAATTGTTCCATTCTTAGCGCCTTGTACAAAGTTCAAGTGCAAGTGGATCAAGGACGTCCACATAAAACCAGATAAAGTGAAACTATTAGAAAAAAAAGTGGGGAAGAGCTTTGAACACATTGGTACAGGGTAAAAGTTTTTGAACAGAACACCAGTGGCTTATGCTGTATTCAACAATTGACAAATAGAGACATCATAAAATTGCAAAGTTTCTCTAAGGCAAATGACACTGTCAATAGGACAAAATGGCAGCCAACAGATTGGGAAAATAAATTTACCAATCCTAAATTCAATAGAGGGCTAATATACAATATATACAAAATACTCAAGATATTAGACTCTAGACACTCAAATAACCCTGTTAAAAATGGTATACCAAACTAAACAAAGAATTCTCAACGGAGGACACTCAAATGGCAAGAAGCACCTAAACAAATGTGCTCAGAATCCTTAGTCATTAGGGAAATGCAAATCAAAACAACCCTGAGATTCCATCTCACAACAGTCAAAATGGCTAAGATCAAAAACGCAGGTGATAGCAGATGCTGGGAAAGATGTGAAGAAAGAGGAACACCCCTTTATTGTTGGTGAGATTGTAAGCTGCTAAAACCACTCTGCAAAGCAGTCTCATGGTTCCTTATGGGACCATGAATGATAGCTTGGTTTCTAGTAGCGCACTGGCTAGAAATGGCTGGAAACCCTGTGAGGGACAGCATACATTTCACCAGGATCCCAGACTCCAGGCTCCTGACATATGGTCTAAGACCTTCATTGATCAGTGCCTTTCAGTCACTTAGGGCAACTCCCCTACCACTCCCTCCACAGGTAGAGGGAATGACTACAGACCTCAGCCTCAAGAGATTTCCATATTAATGAGATACCTGAAGGGCAGAGGGTATAACCAATTAAGTTTTCTTTCCCAGACCCTCCTCCTAACAAACAGTATGTAACCAAAGGTCTGCCCTGAGGGTGCAGGGGTACAGCCAGATTCATCCACTTTCTACCAAGACAATAAACATTTTAAACTATGGACTGCCTCATGTCTTTGGGGCCCTGCCATAAGGAACCATGGCAAAAAGCCTTTAACTAATGAGCCACTGCCACCATCTAATCTCCCACTGAGGACTTCTCTACCTTTTCACAGAGGAGGCCACCAATTCAAGCAAGTTAGCTGACCTAGCCAAGCGAATCCCAGTAACAAAGAATCTCAACCTGCAGGGCTTCTCTTCCCCTTGTTCTTCTTGGCTATGGGCCGCTCTAGCCCATATTCCTTCGCATCTGTTTTTCCACAGCTTCCAGCATCATCTGGTAGCCTGAGGACATAGACCACCATCTTCCCGGTTCAGCTGCTGTGTTGGCTCAGAGATCCACTCAGGAGCCCTGACCCTGTGGGACTTCAGACTGAGTTGCCCTGAACTGCATGGAGTGAACTCAGTCAACTTTCTGCACTTCTGCTCCCTGGTGCTACAATAATCACAACTCCATTCAACAGGACCCATGCCTGCCCATGCATGGATAACAGCCCCACAGTTCTTCAGAAAACTGGATATAGCATTACTAGAGGACCCAGCTATACCACTCCTGGGCATATACCCAAAGATGCTCCAACATATAACAAGGATACATGCTCCACTATGTTCATACCAGAATTATTTATAATAGTCAGAAGCTTTAAAGAACCCAGATGTCCTTCAACAGAGGAATGGACACAGAAAATGTGATATATTTACACAATGGAGTACTACTCAGCTATTAAAAACATTGAATTCATGAAATTCTTAGGCAAATCAATGGAACTGGGAAATCTCATCCTGAGTGAGGTAACCCAATCACAAAAGAACACATATGGTATACACTCACTGATAAGTGGATATTAGCCCAAAAGCTCATAATACCTATGATAAAACTCACTGACTACATGAAGGTCACAAAGAAGGAAGACCAAAGTGTGGGTTTTTTGGTCCCTCTTAAAATGAGTAACAAAATCCTCATGTGAGCAAATAGGTAAACAAAGTGAGGAACTGAGACTGGAGGAGGGACTGTCTGGAGACTGCTCCACCTCTGGATCCATCCCATGTGTAGTCACTATATGCAGACACTGTTGTGGATGCCAAAAAGTACATGATAACAGGAGCCTGATATGGCTGTCTCCTTAGAGATCTGCCAGAGCCTGACATATACAGAGGTGGATGCTCATAGGTAACCATTTGAACTGATCACAGGGTTCCCAATGAAGGAGCTAGAAAGAAGACTGAAAGAACTGAAGGGGCTGGAAGCCCCGTGAGTAGAACAACAATACCAACCAACCAGAGCTCCCAGGGTCTAAACCACCAGCCTGGGAGCACACATGGAGGGACTCATGACTCCAGCTCTATACGCAGTTGAGAATGGCCTTGTCAGGCATCAGGGGGAAAGGAGGGACTTAGTCCCTGGAAATCTGGATGTTCCAGTGTTGGAGAATTTGAGAACAGGGAAGCTGGAATGGTTTGTTGGTTGGGGACACACCCTCATAAAAGAAGGTGAAGCGGGGATGGGATAAGGGATTTTAAAAGGGGGGGATGGAGAAAGGAGATAACATCTGAAAGGTAAATAAATAAAAAGCCAATAAAAACAATAAATAATATAACTGGCAATTGTTGCAGTCAAGCATTTGAGACTTTTTGTGAAAAATTTATTATGGGAAATTTTATAATCTCAAGGACAAGGTATTATGGAAGGGGCCAATGGAACTTTAAATCATTACCTTCCTATAATAAAAAATAGGGAAATATATCATTATATACCACAAATTTATTAAATCATATTATTTTATTTTATTTTTTTAAAAAATTGATGCCAAGGAACTTTCTGTTGAGTGTTTATGGCACCCTTCAACTAGGCATACTTATGCCTAGGTAAAGGGAAGGATCCACTTACTGGCATATGGCATAATTTCGACCAGGTATCTAATATGGAGAAGAGGGCATGTTTGTTTTTTTCTGCAGGATACTGAAGGAGCATGGTGGCTGCCAGAGTGATTGGTGATACAGGTTGATTCTAGGACAAAAAATGATACTGACCTGTGGGTTTGCTGAGTGCCCTGACAATGGTGACTGGAAAGCTGTATTGGACATATGTTCCTGACCTACCTTCGCTTGTCTACATCCCAGATGGAATAAGCCGCATTGCCTCAAGTTTTTAGAGGCTGTGGAACAGAGAAAGAAAAAGAAAAGTTATAATGACTCTTTCATTTTTCTTAAAGGTGACCAGTAATTTGAACTCAATCATGTACTGGTCTAGAAATCAATCCAATGTTGGAAATAGCAGTCTGCATTTGGAAGGTTTCTCTGGACATTTTCAGAGACATATTTGGAAGTTATCTGCAGTTCTCTATGATGTTATGTTAGCAAAACAAAAAGGTGGGACAGGTTCTGGAATTCAAACAAGTGTTAGTGGATATAATAAGACTCTTAATTATCAAGTTAAGATTACTTTTGTTTCTTCTACAGTATTTATTGTAAGTTACATTGATTGTACACTTTGTAATTATGTTATTTTGTTGAAACTTAACATGTCTGTTACAGGGGTCTATCAACCAGCTTTTGTCTTACTGCACTGAGTATTACAGAACCTTGGTTTTCTGAAAAAACTTGCAAGTACTAGAAGAAGTGAGTTAGGCTTTAAGCAGAAGGAAGGGGGTAGTGGCCTTGATTATTGTTGGTATCACAGTTTTAATTATGTTAATTGTTAGCACCCCTGTTTCTTCAATTGTTTTGACACAAGAAGTTAAGGCAACTACTTTTGTTAATCATTTAGCAAAAAAATATTACTAATGTGTTGAGTATACAAGAGGATTGAGATAGGCGTTTAGAACAATGGATCGATGTTCTTTATCCTATTCAAATTATAAGGAGGCTCAGAGTTTAAGAGTAAGGAGGAGCCTTCTCCAGTGTCATGCCAAATATCAACAGAGTTGTGTTACTTCTAAAATTTACAGTGAAAGTCATTATAATTTAAAAAAAGTTCAAAGACACTTGTAGGGTATTTGACATAATTCTAGCAACTCTCTAGATATATTAACTTTGCATAGTGAGATTATGTATTTAAAGAAAGCTGCTCTGCTGAGCTTTGATGCTGCAAATAATGCTGATAAAATTATTCAAGGCTTGAGATCAGTATTACCATTTTGGTCAAGCTTCAAGAATGGCATATATAGCTTGATCAGGCTAGCCCTTCTTTTCCTGGGAATAGTTTTATTCCTGCCCATCATGTTAAAGCTTGTCTCTAACAACATCAACAGGCTGGCAGCCAAAGTACATGACTTGAAACTGATAATGGAACCCCAGACAAAGTTATTAAATTAACAGGCTGGCAAGCCAAGGACAGGTAAGATTCTGCACAGAGCTTTACCAACCTAAGACAAAAGTGCATTGCTTTTGATAATGTATATTCCATGATGGGAAAGTAAGGCATTCTTGTCAGAAAGACCTAAGACAGGCTCACTCTTGGTTTTACAATACAAAACGGGGAGATGTGAACAGCTTTTGGGGCTGCCTGGCCGGAATCTAACATCAGCCAAAGAAGAGGAAATGAGCAGCTTGGAAGGAATCTGACATTGGCTAAGGACAAGTAAATGGGCTTCAGGCAGGAATCTGACATTAGGCTAGAACAAAGAAGTAATTTTAGTCAAGCATCTAATAGGCTAGAACAAGAAAGTAGGCTACACACATAAAAAATGACTTTGGGCTAGGACAGGGAAGTTGGCTCAGATATTTTGGTCATCCTGATAAGCCCTTCCAAACAGTGATCATGGGAGTGTTCACAGAATTTTGTTTATTGCCTTCCTTGTTCTTTGACTATTTGTGTTTATTGTCTTGCTTGTTCCTTGACTCTTTGCATCTATTGTATTGCTAGTTCCTCACCATAGAACTGACCTTACTACTTGCATGAAATTAAAATGGTATAAAAGCAAAAAGGAGGAGGAGGGATGGGATAGAGTATTTATGGGGGGAGGAATGGGAAAAGGAACATTTGAAACGTAAATAAATAAAATATCCAATAAATAAAATTCTAAGCTCCCAAGCAGCAGGGCCAAGTCTTTCTTGTCTTAATGGAGTGTGAGATGCCCCTGTGGAGTCTTATTAATGGCAAAGTGGAATTTTCTGTTGCTAGTAGCATCCCATTTTTTGTTTTATATGCATTTCATTACTTTTATTTTGAATTTGAACATGTTTTCTATGTCATAATGTCTGAATTATTTATTCAATGACCTTTTAATTTTCAGATTCTCCTTCTCTGTGTTCCTTCACTGTCTTTTGACAATAAAGTTGCTCATGCAAAGAAAGTAAAGATTTTTTAGGTCTTTTTTAGGCCTGCATTTTCATATTCAACATACATATGTGTCAGATTTCCATCTTCCTTTATTGAAATTTCTTTCTAATACTATAAAAATGTCACATTTGCATTTCCAGGATATGTAACTAATTGTCATATATATATATATATATGACATATATATATGTGACATATATATATATGACATATATATATGTGTGTGTGTGTGTGTATTCTGAAGAAATCTCATTAATTTTGAAAGGATGTTATTTCTTCGTTTAAAGATTTTTTTATTTTGTTCTGTTTCCATTGTATTCTTTATTATTACTTTATCTATTGATACAATAGGATTACAGCAGGATTATATGAGTATTGTAATATAATAAAATGTTTTTAACTGAAGCTTTATACTTTACTATGGCCTAGGATAGTAGAAGTGTTGCCCATGAATGACACCCTGTTTAAAGGAAAACTGTAATGCCATACTGCCCTTCCTTATAGGAAAACATCATATTATAATAAAAGAAAGATTACACAAGTCATAATTGTAAATATTTCTCTGTGTGTGTGTGTGTGTGTATGTGCGTGTATTTGTGCTGGGAATATAACTTAGTTCTTCTAGAAGATCAACAAGTACTGTTAACCACAATTTCAAGAATTCAGTTTCTTTTTTTTGCCTAAAATTAAAGTGTATTTTACAGATCTATCTAGTAACAAACTGACTGTGGATAATACACTGGTCTAGACTAGACCTAAAAAATGAGCCAAGGCACAAACGCAAGCACAAATATCTTCCTGTGAAGCACTCAGATAATAAATGGATGGCAATGAACATATAAAATCTAGCTAATGTCCCTTATCCTTCACAGTAAAACTCAACTAAGTACAAAAAACAATGGGAATAAAGATTTCAGCAGATTTTACAAAGTAAATATGTTAATGTATAACTTGATTATTTGATTGAGAATTTATGTTACGATATCTAATATGATCCAAAATGTGTCTATCCTTAATATAAACTACTCGTATAACTGGTCTTAACTTTTAATTTGTTGTTAGAAAACTTCTGAGGGTTTTCTCTACATGGTAGCTCAATGATTCCATTTCAGGTAATCTAGGGAAATCACTCATTTATGTTTCCATGTTTTTTTTTTGTGTGTGTGACATAAGCTGTTTGACTGACTTCTGATCAAGAGGATGTGGCGAGATGAATGATGTGTATCATTTTCAAATCTAACTCATGTTCTATTTCTTCCTTCTTCAAGGATGAGTCTGAGAAGATGGCATGTGATTTAGCTTGGAAGGAAAGAAACAAAACATCTACACAGCTGGGAGAAAATATGGTGGTCAACACCAGGGTGAGCATCAAGGCCAGCCTCTTTTGAAGGAAGACAGGAAAAAGTTACAAAGGAAGTGGGAAAATGAAGAGTGGTGAAGAAAATATAAAAACCAGCTCAACTGGGATTTCCTTATAATAATAGGAATGTTGCACTTTGTTCTAAGAGCAAAGGCAAGCTGTTGAGTGGTTTTTAACATGGCTGTGACATTATTAAATTAGCATTAAATTGGCAAATTAAATAATTTAAAGCAATAGTAGATTATTATAGCTCCAGTTAGAAGATATGGATGCTTTAAGATGAAAAAAGAAATAATGACATCTTTTGAAAATTTTTGTTTTTATCTTTTAATATTTAATATTTATTCACTTCTAATTTATTGCATATATTTAATCATTTAGATATTTGCTTTACATAAATTGTAAACGTAAAAAAATGACCTATCAATCATTCATTAATCTGTTTCAAGTTCATAGTTGTTGTCAATTTGAATTAATGTGAAAAATTATTTAGTTTCAACCCTGTTCTAAGGAAGTGAGTGACTTTGAAAGATGCATTAAAATTAAATGAAGACATTAATTAATGCATAAGCTAATGGTGAACTTTTGCCAACGGCGTGATTTGAAAGAGATTGATCACTCCATTTAACAATCAATCCACTAACATAAATCTGAATTCAGAACCTAAAGTGTAAATCAGGTATGAGGAGTAAGATATTTTAGTTATAAAACTGATAAGCACCAAAGACATCTTATTTGTTTTATAACTTAGTTTACACAAGTATAAATGTCTATTTAAAATTCTCTTGCTTTACAAATTCTCTCTAAATTTTTTTTAATTCCCACTGTGTACCTAGAGTTGTGTGGCAATTTACTCTGTGACTGAAAAGTATGTATCCTGCAAGGAAGCTCCTGCAGGAAGAAAGAAAGTAAACAATTCAAAATAGCTCAGAAAGTACCTGAAACAGACCAGATTTGTTTGTTTCCTTCTTCCTAGGAACAAATAATAAAGCCTAAAGATAGTTACCCTCATACAAGATGACCTGTTTAGAAAACTGTTGAGAATATCCACCCAAGCAAACTGAAAGAAGCAGAAACCAGACTACTGAAAAAAGTATAGACCAATTCAGTCCCATGGGAAGTATAATCTCCAAGCTGTTGAGCTGCCTCTAGAATATGCAGTGTGCTTCAGGTTTCCAGCCTTTATCAGCTGTCATCCATTCTGTGGCAGTGATACATCTGTCTTTGAGTAATTTCTGTTCCTGTAACCTGTCATTCATATCTTCATAAGTAACCTCAACCCTGTGAGTGTGTGTGTGTGTATGTGTGTGTGTTTGTGCAAGAGAGAGCGAGAGAGAGAGAGAGAGAGGAGAGAGAGAACTTCTGTATCCCTGATGAAACCAAACAACTGGTACTTTAATCTTGTGTTACCTTACATAAATTGATAGCGAATGAAAAATCAGTGTGTTAGATGTACTCATTGACTTGTATAATGTGTCTATTGTCCTTTGAGAATATAGAAATCTCCTGATGTTTTTGGGAAGAAAGTATGTTAGAATTAATAATGAAGCAATTCCCTTACCTGGATCTACTGTTTTTGTTTGTTTGCTTGCCTGTTTGTAGTTTGTTTCTTTATTGCAACATTCCAACATTAAGTTTATGAATGCATATTTACAAAAATTCACAAAAAATATTTTCTGAATTACACATGGACATTATTATTCTTACAGTTTTTGTTCAACAATAATGATATAAGTAATACATATGGTGGTGAGTGTATCAGACTCTTGACTTCTAAATCAATTTCCAAGTAACACTAACAACATTTTACTTTTTATTGGATTTGAGACCCAGTCCATAAAATAGAATGTCACTGTTGTGTGTCCATACACACAAACCCCTAATACTGAGAAAGGGGTGTGAACACAAAGACACACCCTAACAAAAACGTTCTTCGCCATTAATAGCTGCTGGAAGATGGAAAATAATTTTTCTTCAGAGGAGTGTTAGCCAGTATATAAACCACACACAAGTACAGACTGATATACAAAGAGAAGCTGGTCAACAACAGCAGAGAGAGAGAGAGAGAGAGAAACAGAAATACAGAGAGAGAGGGGAGTAATATGACAGAGAATATGACAGAGACACTTCAGGGTGTGTGTCTGTGTTTGTGTGTCTGTGTTTGTCTTAATTTTATATTTAGTTTGTTTGTGAGAGAAAAGGAACATAAAGTTTCATGGTTGGGAAGTGGGAAGAGGATCTGAGAGGCTTGTGGAAAGGAAAGAATATAATCAGAATGCATTGTATAAATTATCAAGGAAATATTTAAAAATAAGTCCAGGAACTATATTATTTTTCAAAGGTGCTTTTTCATAATTTTATTGCTTTATTAATGTTTAACCTTCTCAGATTCTGATGTGTGACCTTTTCCAAATATATATTTTAGTGCTGTTATAATAGTTTTCTGGAATGAAAGGATTTGTATATGTTTTATGCATCAATATGGAAAAGACTTTGATTTGATTGACTTACATTCTATGTGTTTAGCAGGTAAATTTTAAAACCTTTTTAAAACCTTGGTAATTTTAAAACCTTTTTAAAGCTTTCCATCACATCTCGAAGACAAAATAAATAAAATATATAATCCTAAGTCACATAGTGACAATAATACATGTAGACATGTATTTTTATACATTTTTAGTCTAAATATACACACATGGGGGGGGGACAGAAAGGCAGACAAAGCCATGGTCAAATCCTAGTATAAAATTAGATAAACAACTGAAGTTGTGTAGCTCAATCCTCACTCGTGTTTATAAAGAAATGACCATATACATATGTGTGTCTTGTATATTTGTGAATGATTTTATGCGTATAATCTAATAATAATGTTTATAATATAAAACATAATCACTTTGGTTAAAGGAAACTAATAAAGACTTATGACTTATGCTAGGTTATTTTATGGTATGTTACAGAAGTATTATAAAGATATATGAAGTTGTAATCTATGATATTCTTCTACTATGTATCACCAATTATTATAATGATGGTTGAATTTTTTAGCCTTGGTTTTACAAGACAGAGTTTCTCCATGAAGTCCTGGATGTCCTGGAGCTCTGTTTGTATACCACCATAGCCTCAAACTTACACAACTTCCAGTACCTGACCCTCAAGTGCTGGGCTTAAAGTCGTGTGCCACCATCCCCAACTTAGATAATAGATTATTAATTTTAAATTATAGTTGTTATTTACATTTTATGTGGTTTATAGCTTGTACAGTAGGCATATATTTTACCTTTAACTGAAAAATTGTGTGAAGATATGGACTCATACCATTTTCAAAGGATTGAAATTTCAAAATTGAAAGAAAATATTTGATGTTTCCATTATGATATATTGAATATAAACCATTCAAATCGGTGGTAGGCTGAAACACAAAGCATGTGTTTGTGTTGTTTGTATTTACTTATCAATGCTCATGTTAGTTTAGTTGAGAGCAGCTAACCTTGTGCCTGCCAGCAATGAATAGCATTTGTTACTAAAGTTGACCACAGCAGAGGTGATTAAGCACCATTGTCTGTCTCTGGTCTTGTTCCTTGGTCCAGAGGAGCCTGAGTTACCAGCCCCATAGTCTTCCTGATTCCCTGTGGAAACCTTTGGAGCCCCAAAACAAACCATCTTGGAAGCCTCCACAATCACCAATCCTAGTTGGAAAGGCCCACCACCTCAGCTTCTATGAAAAGACCAAACCTAAGAAAAATAGTAAAAATATAACTTTGAATTTCTATCATTATATAAAAATCCATACCAATTTAAACATGATACTTGTTGCTTTATTAGTCTTAAAGAAGATTCAATAATAATAAACAGACTAAGGCATTTTATAATTGTTATATTTTATAATGTGATAAATATGGTGAAGTCACATGGCAGGTTTCAAGCCATGTGTTAACATGGTTGATATTTAACAACATTTTTTCCCTAGTAGATCTATGTAGATCTCTCTCTCTCTCTCTCTCTCTCTCTCTCTCTCTCTCTCTCTCTCTCTCTCTCTCTCTTTTCTCTCTCTCTCCATATATATATATATATATATATATATATATATATATATATATACACACACACATATGCATATATATGTACGTATACACTAGGATTTCTGAGAGAAGCCAAGAGGAAGAAATTCTGGGGAGATGAAACCACTTCCAAGGAAATGCTCAGACTCGGAGAAGCACTCAAGCCAAGTTAGATAACTCATCAATTGCCTGTATTGGGCTGAGTGCCTACTGATTGGTAGAGCAAAAAGCAAATCTATTGCAGCAGAAGAAGTGGCAGAAGAGAACCCAGTGTGCCCAGAGAGCAGAAGAACTCCCCAAGGTCAGAGGCACTAATGTCATGAAATATAATGTGGCAAGTGCATATTATGGTAGGCCCTTGCCAAGGGGTGCTCCTGAGAAATTATACCATGCCACAGATAAGGTATAATGAGTTACAACATGCCAGAATATCTGGTTTACTGGGGGAGAAAGGAGAGGAGTGAGGACCTGGAGAAGGGGTAGAGGCAGACAAGTGGACATGTAGACAGGTACTTAGGCAAATGGGAACAGACCCATGAGGGCAGAGAAGAGGATGGGACACAGAGAAGAGTAGAAATGGGGAGAAGGAGAGCAAAAACTTGTGGACAGAGAGATAATGAAGTTTTTTTAAAATGTTGTTTAATGGCAAAATAATTTTTTGCTGCGATGGTGATTGAACCTGATGGTCAACACAGGACAGAGAAGCAGTTAGAATTTTTTCAAATATATTTCTCTCTGTGAGAAGTAAAAGGAATGTGGTTTAGTGAAACAAGTACAAAAGACCCACCGCCTCACTAGAATGGGCTCCCAGACTGAACTAAGGTTAAGCAGGATGAGATTACACCATGGGCAAGATTGATGCTTTCTGAGCACGGCTTTTTCTGTTGTGATTTCCTGAGACTCCAGATTCTCCTGTCTTTTAATGTGGATTCATTCTAACCACTTAATCAAATCCCATGTGTATACCATTAAATATAGCAAAATAGCCCTTGCAAATAAGATTAAAGTAAGTAACTGTAATGCAGATATAACATCCTATATTATCTAATGGGGCTGCAATCTTCATCTTCTGAGACTCTTAGCTTCTAAGAATGAACACTTGCTGGTTCACCGTGTTGGGTCCACACCTTGTAGAATGCTATTGTAAAACATTTCAACTACTGATTCCATGATGCTATCTATAAATTTTCTACTATAAATTGACAGGTACTCAATTAGTATATTAGAAGTTAAAGGAAGTTTTTCCACGTAACAAAATCTTAGCATACAACATAAAAATGATTATTGTGAAATGTCCCTTTCCCTGCCTATTTTATGCTTTCAATCCTCCAAACACCTTTGATAGTGAGAATTATGATGAATGAACATTAGAAATAGAGAGGGAACAATTTATATCAGTTTTATTGATAAAATTCAATACAACACATTCATATTTTTATGTCTTTTTCACTAGAAGTTTTCATTTCACATTAGAACTATTTATGGAAAGAAAGATAAACCAGCAATAAAGCTCAGAGCTGTCTTCAGAATTCTTGATTATCAAACACCCTTGAATTGAATGTCAGTCACATCCAGAGCTCTTTTTATGCCTCATTCAATTACTTTCATACAAGAAAATATCAATAAATATTGTGGAGAAACTTAAGTTTCTTCATGAATTAACATTTCAATAAATATTAATGAAAATATGATTATACTCCTAAATGAGAAACCTGCTTAGTCTATAGTTTTTTATTATGTGCTTTCTTATTTTTTAAACTGTTCTTTCCTGTGTTCTTCTCAATGAAATTGTAAGCAAAGAAGGAACTGTGGTATGTATTTCAACTGTCTCTTTTTTTTTTCATTTTTATTAGTTTTTGGAGAATTTAGTCAATGTATTTTGCTTATATTCTCCCTTGTTTCCACTCCTCTGAGTTTCACCCCTCTCCCCTCCCTTCCAACTTTGTTTTCCTTTTAAAAGAGGATCAAGTAGTTTCTATCAAATAGTATCAAGCTGAGATGCTTTTGATTGCGTGTTCTTTGCTAGAGGGTGGTCAACTAATAAGACTTAGGGAAAGCACTATTACTGTCAGTCCACTGTCCTTTCTGTCCTTAATCTCATGTTTCTTATGAACCGTTTTTCTATTATATCCTTGGATCTTTAACCATTAAGCAAGCATAGGACATGAGCTAATTATTATTTCAATTGTGAACACTGCTTTTATTTTTTTCCTGGGAGAAACATCATTTTATTATTTTGTTCTCTGAATTGTGAGCTGGTTCTTCACCTCAAGAAGATTGGTCTTAAATTTAAACTCATAATTAATTGGCTTTTGTCTATTCATCACGTGTGCTTACAGACAGGAGCCTAGCACAGGCTTCTGTGCTTACAGACAGGAGAGTCCCACCACACAGCTGAAAGAGTCAGATGCAGGCTATTTGATTTCTAATGGGAGACATAGAGGGATGGATCTGGATGAGAGGGAGTTTGGAAGGACTGGGAAAAGTAGATTGTATTAAAACCAATCTACTTGTAAAACTCAAGATATGTTATGTAAGAAAATAAAACTTTTAAATAACATAGAAAAAAATAAAAATAAAATGGTCGGTTTTCATGTAAATGAGTTTTGAGACATGAGACATGTAATGACAGAAAGCTAGTCTAAAAATAATGGCAGTATCTGCTCAGGGTAGTGTAACTCCAGCCCCAAAGAAGAAGGGCAGTAGAATCCAAGTTAATTTAAAGATAAACATTGTTATAGTAGGAAATAGGCTAGACTGGGCAACAAATAAGACCCTTTCTCAAAAAACAAATGACAATAAGTAACTACATACTAAAAATACTGGACAAAAAAACCCGTATGCAAGAAAATAAAAAGTGAAAAGAAAATTCAGAAAATGGGACAAATTAATTGTGCACTGTGGAGCTAAGCAGGAGCTAAAAGATAAATGTACAATAATCATTAAATTTAAATGTCAAGATATCTTAGTAAACCAATTAAAACAATCATGAAGCCTGGAATTGACATTTCTCAACAGAAAAAATTATTCTACAAATATATGACATGATAACGTAAGCGTCACAGCCGTCATTAGATGGAGATGCATTGGAAAACATTTCTGTGGATTTGGAATGGCTATTATAAGACAATGAAAATTAAAAGTTAAGTCCAGGAAGGAGAACACTCATTCACAATTTGTAAGATTGTAAGTTAGTTCAACTATTAGGAAGAACAGATTCCAATTGTTCTAAACCTAAGATAGAAACTACTGATAAGAATAAGAGCATGATTGATCAGTCTTAGCAGTGAGTATATGTACACAGGAGAGTAAATCACTACAAAAGTGCAAATCTACTTCAGGTTTATTTGCATGGCTCTCTACCCTCTCCCACAATGCATGGGGACTGATAATGGCTATACATGCATAATAAAATAATATGAAGTAATAAAAATTATGAGTCCCTTATTTTAGATAAAGAAATTGATCTGGGAGACATTATGCTGTTGAAATTAATTAAACACAGAAAGATAAACCATTTTTTTTTTTTGTAAAAGTAACTTTAATTCAACTGATAGAATTGTATCAGTGGCATACTACTAAACTCACCCTTTCTAGTTCTTTCTGAACTCTGGCTGGCTGGTCCAAATCATCAGTTCTGGCTTAAACTTTTCTCCAAGCTGACTGATTCAATCTGGCTTCCCTCTGCTTTTCACTGAATTACTCCATGAACCTAATGTGCTGATTGTATGAACCGAACAGAACTGAAGAGAATTGGACAAATCAACTGAACTCCACAGCCTCGGCAGAACACAGTTAAATTGCCCTTCTTCCTTCTACAAACTGACCTTATCTACATTGTTTGGGATTAAATGTGTGTAATAAGGACATGTACATATTCCAGCCAGATCATACTGTAATCCAGGATATATCTACATTCCACCCAGGTCTACAAGGTCTTGAATGTGATCTCTTGCAAGAGCATCCAATTTTCTGGATTAAACTTTCTCTATTTGTAATTCAGCAAGAGCATTCATAGACATAAAAGAAACAAGAGTATCAGTTCAGTGAGTGAACTGAAGGAGCTGCAGGAGGAGTTAAGTGTGACCAGTGGGTGTAATCACACAGTTACATGGGAAGACAAAGTTCTGTTGTTTGGCATTTGTGCAGAGAATTGAACATGATGTGTGTTGTTTTACAGTATTTGGTTAGCCTACAGTTCTGAAATTCATATACAGCATGTAGACTGAAGCTAAGAAAGGGATATTCATAAGCAATCATGAAAGTTATCTGCTCCTCACTTTTACTGCAATGATGATCTCATTCTGCCTCTAGCCTATTGTAGCATAGGGAAAACTAAAATCTGGAGTCAGAAACCCATTTGATTACATCAAAGTGAGAAAAGCCAGTTAAAGCAATTCAGAATAATCCATTTGAAGTAGCACATTTTAAAACTAACTATAATATAATCATATCACTCGTGATGATGGAGTATATGTTGCCATGGTTTTGCATCTGTGTGTAGGTTTGTAGAGGGATATAACATTTAACATAGTTGATATATATTTATATTTATATATGTAAATATATTTATATATTATATATAAATAAATATATATAAATATATATATATTTATTTCTGTTTATTTATTGCTTATTTTGTTAGCCTTCAAAATTCATAAGGGTACCATGATCAAGTTAGGCAAAACTACTATTGTGTAAATTTTGACATTGAATAAACTATAGCATACTGCTTCATCTAGGATTATATGTCCAAAAGAACTAAAAATAAAAAGTCACAAATACATTTATGAAACATACAAAATACTGTGGTTTTTTGCTTTCGGTGAAACAAATAAAATATCATTTCATTAAGTCAGTTAAAATTAGAATCTTACAATTGTAAGAGCGTTAAGGAAAACAGATTCACAAAATGTTTGAAGAGGTTATGAGTGCTCGAAGTTCAACTTCATTGTTTCATACACAAGAAGAGTTTTATGAAGACAGCAAATAGATGATTCTTCCTGTGAGATCAGGAACAATCTTTAACTTTTACAGAGTTACTTTGTGTTTAAATTAGTTATATCTAGTAGGATTACAGCTGTGTGGCAGTCACCAAGGGTGCTAGTAAATTAATCAATTATTTTATTTATTTACATCCCAAATGTTGCCTCACTCCTGGTCCTGCCTCTGAGAGTTCTTCCCACATCATCCCTCCCCTTTAACTCTGAGAGGTTGTCCCCCCAGGAATACACCCACCATGGGGCTTTACTTCTCTACAGGACTAGACATATCATCTCCCACTGAAATCAGACAAGGCAGCCCTTTACTACAAATAGGCCAGGGGACTCAGACTAATCCTTATATGCTCTTTGGTTGGTGGCTTAGTCTCTGGGAGTTCACATAGCACTGGGTTAGTTGACACTGTTAGTCTTTCTATGGGGTTATCAGTCCCTTCAGTCCCTTCAGTCCCTCTCCTAACTCTTCCATAGGGGTCCCCAACTTCTAATCCAATGCTTGGCTGGGAGTATGTACATTTGTCTCAGTAGGCTGCTGGTAGAGCCTCTTAGAGGACAATCATGCAATGTTCGTCTCTGTAAGAACAGCATGGCATCAGTAATAGGGTTTGTTGCCCACCCGTGTGATAGATCCAAGTTGAGCTGTTACTTGTTTGCCATTTCTCCAGTCTTTGCTCCATTTTTGTCTGTGAATTTCTTTTAGATAGGAGGAATTTTTGCTCGAAAGTTTTGTAATCTGTTTGATGTCCCATTTCTCCACCAGGAGTCCTGTCTGACTACTAAATATGGTCTCTTCAGGTTCCATATCCCCACAGCTTGGTATTTTGGCTAAGGTCACCCACACTGAGTCCTGGGAGCCTCTTCCATCCCAGGTCTCTGGGGCTTTTTAGATTTTTTCCGGACCCCTGGAAGCTGCATATTTCCATTAATTTTTCTGGCCCTCTGGGCTTCTCCTTTTTCCCCATACCTGATTCTGACCTTCTTGTCCCTTCACCTTCCATCTCCCCCCTGCGTCCCTCCCTCCCTCTGCCTCCCATGATTATTCGATTCTCCCTTCTAGGTGGAATTGAAGTATCCTCACTTGGGTCTTCTTTTTTGTTTAACTTCTTAGTGTCTGTGGGTTGGATCATGGGTATTCTATACATTTTGCTAATATCCACTTACCAGTGAGTACATGCCATGTATATCCTTTGAGTCTGGGTTACCTCATTTAGGATGATATGTTCTAGTTCCATCCATTTGGCTTCAAAATTCACAATGTTCTTGTTTTTAATAGCTGAATTCCATTTTAATAGTATCCCATTGAATAAATAAAACACAGTTTTCTGTATTCATTCTTCAATTGAGGGACACATGGGTTGCTTCATGTTTCTGGCTATCATGAGTAAGGCTGCTATGAATATAGTGGAGCATGTGTCCTTGTGATATAATAGGGCATAGATTCTTAAGTTGTCTTCAAATACAGAAAATAAACCAACCCTTAGCCATATCAAATTATTTTATATAATTTTGTTTTGTTGTTGAAATCAATTTTTTCTCAGTTAACCAATTTCTATGTAGCTTTCTCGATTTCTTAGGCCTTTACTTATTGATATTATGGTACCAGTAAGTTCCTGTGCTCAAGATACTGTTGTCATTGTTACCACTATACTAGAGATTCTTCAGCATGATCTATCATTTAATTTAGAAAAAAATAAAATTATTCACCCTTTTTTTCAGTTTTGTCTTATTGCTTCTTTTTCTTTAATCATTTTCAATATGTGGAACTTTTATTTAATAAATAAATGTATTAATTCATTGTTTTCTTTTAATGATTTTTTTCATTTGAGAGCTTCATTAGAAATAACTCTATTTGGGAGAAGTAGGCATTCAAAGCTGGAATTTACAACCTAGTAGATATAATAATATATAATACATCATTATAACAACAATAATATAGCTTACAATTATAATATAAAATATAAATATTAATATAATATATAATAGTTATATAAGTCAAACAATAGACAAATTCAAATTTCCAAAGTAATATGAGAAATCTTTATCAGCTCAAAACATTTCAATCTTAATAGCCAACACATTTTGCACTTTGGTGACTAAGCAATTCTGCTAAAATAGTGAAATACAGCCATAATATCAGTACCAAAATGCCTCTCTTCATTTTAAAAAATTAAATATCTAGTGTGGGAAAGTCTACAGAAGATATCTAGACTATTTCCTGATGCAGTCCCTTTTGTTTTCTAATAGTCGTCTTAAAACATACATCTATTTAAGCTATCAGTTCATAGTACATATATGAGGCCATGGAGCATAAGTATGCATTCATCCATTCACACAAGTATTCATTAATTCCATAGTCATTAGGTGACTCCACTAAAGTAACAAGAGTATATCCCAGTTTATGGCATGCACACCTACCTTTTAGACCATAAATTTATAAATGTGATAAAATCCTACAAGACCAAAATTATTACAAGCAATGGATATTTAACAGGCTCAAGTAATTAGTAATTTGTGCAAATTTTTTAGTTTATTAATATTTTCCAAGATTAATATATTAAAACCAAAAACTGTATTTGCTATATCATAATATAAAAATTGCAAATGTTTTCAGTAATGACACCATGCCACAAATGGACAATATTGTACCTGACAACATATGACAGGTTACTATCAAAACTTGGGTTTCTAGAATATACTCAGGCTCTGAAGCAAGGTCAGTATGTATAAATGCTTGCTACACAAATCTGATATATTCTGTAAAGATTCTCAGAACCTATGAAAAGGCCAGGTTTAGTGGATAGTCTGTCCCAAACACCTGAAATCTCAGCACACTCCAAGAAGGAGATGCATAGAAGACAGGAATATCTCCAACATTGCATGAAGCCATCTTATCCTGGCTTGACTATAGCAGAAGGAACTCTTGTCTACAACAAGGTGAAAAGGTCCCAATCAACATGTGGAGGTTCTCTCTGACCTTCACATAAGGGTCAGGGCACACGCACTCATTCATCTGCCAGAAACAAATGTTCTCACACATACTTACACATCAATTCATTGCACTGCTATTTAATAATAAAAATAAAGAATCAGTAAGAATACCAAATTACAATTCAAGCTCATTGTTCAACTCATTTATAAACATTTCTGTAATTCAATGAATACTTTAAAATACAATGCTCATCAACATCACAGTGATTATTCAAATGTTTTATCAGCTATATTCACTCATCTGAGAGCTTTTGTAATACAAATAGTTCACAGTTTAATAACACATTTAAACTTGTGTTAAAATTTATGGAAAGAATAAATAAAACATTATTTTAAGCAAAATATGCTTGTTTAAATATGAAATTTGCATTTATATAATACAACATACAGAAAATGAAAATATGAAAAATAAACTTCACTCAGCTTTTAAGAGAGAATCATAAAATAGTTTTTTTCAGAATATTATTTGATAAAGAAATCCCTTTTTTCATTCTATGATTTAAAAAAAAATAAAATTATCTAACCTTGCACAAATATGTGTGGGTTCAAGTATGTGAGTGTGTGTGTGTGTGTGTGTCTACATTACTATATAATGGAGGAAAATGCACTTCAAAAAAAAAGAAACATAAAAATTCTTCTAATTCAGTACAATTTTTACCACACACATGGTATTCTTTAATAAATTAAAAAGTCTTAGTAGTGAACAACCACAGTCATACCACTTTAGAGGCCTGATTAACAAGCAAGTACAAGAACTGTCAAGGCTGCAATAGTGAGACTTGCGGCTGCCATGTGCACACACAAAGACACAGACACACACACAGAAAAAGAGAGAGAGACAGAGAGAGAAAAGAGAGAGAGAGAGAGAGAGAGAGAGAGAACAAAGGAAACTTGAAAACTGAAAATAAATAGAGAAATTGAAATAAAATGTCAATTGTATTAGGAGCTATGAAAATTGATAATAAAAGTTCAGCAGAGAACCCTAATTATAATTAGCTAAAAGTTCATCCAAACAGTAATTTTCTTTTCTCATCTAATAAGAACTATTAGGTAAAAGCAATAAGAAATTATGTAATAATATAAGAAATACTAATTTACTGTAAATCCAGAACTCATTGGATTTCAATTGCTGTTAATTTTCAATAATGTCCTCATAAAATAAATTATGCTCTTCTTTTGATAATTTGATTTTTACAGCTTGAAAAATTCTTGTTCTAAACAAAAGTAACATCAATTGTTATTAATCTGGCCATGCAGCTGCATATAAGGGAAATCCTCCGAAACAATGCCCTTTCTTAATGATAACAATACGCCCCTTCAAAGGGCCTATTTAAAAGTAATTATCAAAATAATAGAAGTTGTGAAATACACAAGAATAAAGTTTACAAAATGTCTGACAGAATAAGCCTTGAAATGAAATGTTAGAAAGAGCCACTTAAAGAAACTCAGAATATGTTGCAACCATAAATATCAGTACTGAATAGAAAGAAGTGCAAACCTGAGTTAGACCTGCACCAGGTAAAAGTTTAAGCAGGTTTTTTTTGTGTGTGTGTCATTATGAACGAGACAGGGATATCCTGAATATGCAGCAGTTCACAGTAGCGTTTGCAATCATGTGATCAGAGTGTCTTCATAGCCTGGGAGGCAGATGGTAGTGGCAATGAGGAGACTTTAATTATGCAGTACAATACGTGGGAATACTCTCAGGATCTTAGATAATTGATAGTCTACATGTTTTATCTTTTCTCCTTTCTCCTGCCTTTGGTAATCACTGTACTGTACTGTGATTCAGAGCATATTTCTTATAATTTAATAGTCATGTTTTACAGTTAGAAGCTGAGAAAGACTTTAAAGGTTTACATAGTTAAGGTAAAAGCATATTTAAATTGTCTTGTAAAAATTATAGGCAGACTTCACAAAATACATAAGAACTAATCTTAACATAATATTTTCATTTAGCCTCTGATAATTTCATACATGTATAAAATATATTTTGATTTTAGCCAACCCCACTATCATGCACCAACTTACTCCCTCCCAAAATCTTGATTTTTTATCATTGTTACTATCAATAGCTCATCTGAGATGGATTAGTTACCATTTGCACCTTTGTACGGGGCTACAATTTAATGAATTATCAAGCACATGCGCGCACGCTCACACATACCAACAGACACACAAACACATATATTACTGTTCATATATATTTAAAGTGCACACACATCCGCGGGTGCACGTGTGTGTGTGTGTGTGTGTGTGTGTGTGTGTGTAACCAGAGTGATTAGAATCTTCTTGAGGAACTGGTTTCTTTTTTTCTTTCTTTCCTTTTTTCTTTTATTAATCATTTCATCTGTTTACACCTCAAATGATATACCACTTCCCAGTTTTACCCCTCCACCAGAACATCCGTTCTCCCCCCTCCCCTTTGCCTGTATGAGGGTGTTCCCCTACCCACCTACCCTCTCCCGCCCCACTGCTCCACAATCCTGTGCTGGGGCATCACACTTGCCCGGGACACAGGCATCCCCTTTCATTGCTGTCAGGCAAGACCATCCTCTGCTACATATGTATCTGGAGCCATGGATTCCTCCAGGTACACTCCTTGGTTGGTGGTCTAATCACTGGGAGAAATGGGTGCTCAAGGCAGCCTATGTTCTTCTTTGATCTATGTTTATCTTGGTCTTCCTTACTATGTGATTTAAAGATGCTTGGAATGAAAAGAACTCCCGTGTAGTTACCAGGTCTGTATGTACCCTGCAGACAAAACGTTTAGAAAAATTATAAGCCAGCAACATAGCTACTCTGTCAAGGGATCACATCCAAAATCCTTCTATCTCTGTGTGATCTAGCTAGAATAGCATAGGCTAATCTGAAACCAACCAGCACATATGTAGCAGAGGTCTGCTTTGTCTGGCCTCTGTGGGAGAAGGTGTGCCTAATCCTGTAGATACTTGTTGCCCCAGGGAAGGGGGTAGCTGAGGGGTGGAGTACCCTCTCAGAGGTGAAGGAGAAGGACAATGAGGAGGTGAAGAACTCTGGAAGGGGTACTGGAGGTTCAACATTTGGGACATAAATAAATTAAATAATTAATTTCAAAAATTATCAGTAGATAAGTTGGAAAAACACGTTAAATGTATTTAAAAATAAAGTGGAGAGAGGTCTTGGTACTGAGAGGTCTTATAAAAGACCAAAGGACAGAGTTTATTTCCTTGCACCCATGTCTGATAGCTCACAAACCCTGTAACTACAACTCCAGGGTATTCCAGACATCTTCTGCTATCAGGATAGGTGCATTCATGTGCATATAGACCCACAAAGACACAGCAGCGACTACATATTGACCAGTAAACTTTAATCTTCAAATCATTGCTAATATTTTAAGTATACATAATTTTAAGCATGAACACAGGAAAAACTTGAAATTATGTCTCTTAAAATATACACCTACAGACATGTATACGTATATTCTTCTAATGTCAATTTGAATACCTTTAGACCACACCCAGGGGATGTTCTTTTTGGATTATATATTTTCTCCGTATTTTAAAAACATCACCTGTGCTTACTTTTACTGGCAGCAATGGGAATTTTATTTTGATAATTAGGCAAGTGTCAAAATATGATTCTTTTACAATATTTGACTTGCCAATTTGTATACAAAATGCATTTACTTTTTTATAATAAAGGTATCAGTGCTTTAAATGATATACAGAATGCAAAAAGAAAAAAATTATGCAAAAATAAAAATTTCTTAAATGACACTTTTCCATGTAAACATGTTTCTTTTTCGTTTCTACTGTTCTCAGGTACTTTTCAGTGAAGTCACATAAACTCTTTATTAAGATGCTGGGAAGTATTATGCAAGGATACAGAGGCTTCAAAAATTTACTTTGGTCACCTATTTTAAAATTTAAATTAATTAAAAATTCTGAATCATTACTGAAAGGAAATAATCAACTTTAAGTTGTGTCTTTTCCTTAATGAGCAACCAGTTAAGCTAAAAAATATTCACTGGATCATTTGAAAGTAAAATATAATTATGAGTTTCTTTAGAATCCCATGAATTAAGAATTCATCAATTTAAAAATAGTGTCAGTTTGATGACTTTAAAAAATCCACCTAGATGTTTTTTCTAAGTCGCCAAATGTTTCTGAAAAATTAATGTCTGTCTGATGACATACAACCACTAAAAAAATAAAAAGGGATGAATCTCACAAAAAATGCACATAAATTTATGTGTTTCAGTGACACATGTGAATTCTCTAAGGCTCTGTTTAATTGAGTGGAATATATAATCACTTCGGGAAGAACAGATAATGGACTAGGTGGACAGAGCATTGTTTTAAGAGTTTGCTTTGTAATCATGAGCACCTGGGTTTGCATTCCCCTCAAATGAATAAAGGTAGCTCTGGTGAGCAAGGCAGCTGGATCGGTAAGCATTCTTGCTACCAAACCTCTATATAGAACCCCATGTTTAGTGAAAGACCCTATTTAAATGAGTCAATAAATAAATAAATGGAGAACACCTAAAATAAACTTCTGAGCTTCACACTCATATTGAAACATTTGTATATACAACACACACACATGTATGTACAATATATATATATATATATATATATATATATATATATATATATGAAAACATGCTTACTATTTATTATTAAGTATGTTAATGAGCTAAATAAAAAGGCTAAACAGATGAATGAGCTGTTTTTCATGAATATATTAGAATTTTGTTTCAAACCATCACAGTTTCTCTCTAGTATGAACCCATTTATGCCTTTAAATATGACTAGGACATGCAAAGGCTTTACCACATTGGTTACATTCATATCATTTCTCTTCATTAAGTGTTCTTTTATGTATGCGGAAAATAGTGGGACATACAAAGGTTTTACCACACCATGTTGATTACATTTATGGGATTTCTTCACAATATATTCTTTGTGGTATAAAGTGCCTAGTCTGACAACCAGTCTTTACTAGATTAGACACTTTGATAGCATTGCTATTCAGTATATGTTCTTTGATGTCTATGGAGACTACTATGAGTGCAAATACTTTACCAAGTGGATAAACTTAACAGGGTTAAGGTCAGGACCAGGGCCAGGGTCAGGGTCATGGTCAGGGTATAGGAATCAGGGTTAGAGAGTTAGGGTCAGGGCAAGGGGTTAGGGTTATAGGGATAGGGTTGGGAAAGAAAATAAAAATTTCTTAAATGACACTTTTATTTTTATGTATTAAAAACTTTATCTAAAGGCCAGATAATCACACTTCTTCCTTTGCACCTTCATCATCATTCTCCCTTATATTTTGACCTGCTTTATTACAAAAATGTTGCTTCTGCTAATAGCAATTCTGTCTATTCCTTACTAGAATTCTGAAAATTCTACATACAAAATTTTAAAATATTTTATCTGTGTTCTTAGTAGGATAGTACATAAACTGTATACCTTTATGCTTTGTTTTTATAAATGCTAAGAACTAAGAAATAGCGATTGAAAATGAAGGCATCCACCAGTTATTTACAGATACAATAGTCTCTTTGGAATGAAAAATCTTACTAAAATGAGACATAAATTCATATAAATTTTATTATTTGCATCAATGTACAAGTAAGATATGACAAATGAAAATCTATACTGACATCAAATCAGACCTAATGATTTCGATTTTCTTCTCATTTATTTGATAGATATCTTGTTTTAATTATTAAATATATTATTAAAATTTTCAAAGTTTACATTTATAATACATTTATAATATATGTTTTATAAATAATTTTGTTCAGTGGAATCAAATTATTTTCAAACATTTCATTTCAATAACAAATCAGAGCTCAGAGTTATGTCATTAAGTATCCCTGTTTTATAGATGCGAAATCATTGGGAATTTGAACCATATATATTTGTGTAAAACAAATGTAGATGAAAGGTATAGTATTCAGACTCACACTTGGTGTGTGTATGTCTGTTGTTTTTGTGTAATGTGTTTTTGTGCCTGTGTGTCTGTGTTTACTTGTGCATGTATGTGAGTATACATTTGTAGAATCCAAAAGACAATCTCCAGTGTAATTACTCAAGAGCTATGTACCATTTTTGTCTTCTTTTCTCTTCTTTTCTTTTCTATATTTTTTTTCTTTTTTCTTTTTTTTAGCAAAGTGTTTCAGTTGAACTTCAAGCTCACAATTTAGGTCAAATAGGCTGGATAGATACCCCAAGGACCACCGGCTTGCCTCTTCCTCCCTATGCTAGAATCACAAGTGTCTACTATCATGTTTGGCTTTTTACATGGGCACTGGGGATCCCAAGTCAGCTCCTCATGCTTTTATCCAAATCTTTTTACCAACTGATGGAATCTTCCCAGGACCAAGAGATGATGTTATCTAGAAATATTGTTGGCAATGGTAGAAAATGTACTCCAGCCACTAAGTAAGCTGCACTAGGAAGACATCAAGGAAAAGCCATCCTGGGAAATTTAACAAGATTCTATTTTCAAATAATGAAATGTAAAGAAGTCATAGAATAGTGCTCATCTCACATTAAGACTCTAAGTTCAACTCAGTATGACAAAAGTTAAATGTAACATAAAAGAAATTATCCTAATGAGTGGCATAATACAAAATAATGATTATATTTACATGGTAATGCATTATTTATAATAATTGGTTAGGTCCCAAATCTTTAAACCTAGAGCCTTTAAAAATAAACTAACTTGATGTTTATGCAAAAGATTGTACCATTTAAATTAATTGGAGTGTTTGCTTAATTTAAAACTTTTGGTAGATTTATAAAGTCAGTGAATTACTTGTCTAGTACTTTGGATAACTATTCAGTTTATTGTATTTTTTATTTCCCCCACTAATTTTAATTAGTTTATTTCTTGTCATATAAATTTCAGGTAAACAATGTCCTAATTAATTAATTATATTATAGTAATTGCATTCACATTTTGGCCATTCAATATCCAGTTCTGTAGCTACATATCATAGATATGGAAGTTAATATGTATCTTTGTATACATCAATGACAAGTACTGTAAATGGAATTGAGAAGAGTTGGTCAGCAAAATGGAAATGACCATCCTTCTCTATTGTAATAATATTATAATGAGGGAAGGAAGTGTTTTAAAAAAGTCATAGATTTGCTATAATTCAATGTAGACAGCAAAATCTGGGATTGGCTTCAGCCCTGCCTATATTGCTTTCTGATTTATACTGCCTGAATATATCTTAAAACGATGAGCTATAGGTACATCCATTAAACATAGATAGGTAGTATTTTAATGCTTAATAACTCTTCATAATATGACATGTCTCTCTTGACCAGTTGCAATAATTTCTTTTCACAGAGTCTTATAGTTCAAAAGACAAAGTCTGATATAATTCAAAAGGAAGCCAGATTTGCCATTACATCTGAGGAAAGAGAAATATGTACATAACAGAAAGGCTACAGTGTCATTTCTGGCCCATGATATAAGAGAAGCAAAGCATTGAGAAAATGGAGCTATAAGATTCAAGTGGAGTTTGCAAAACTTTAATCATATAGAAAGGGTACTTCATACTCTTTAACTAAGCTTTCCTATAATATAATTTGTGAGAAAATACACTTTGTCCGTCATAGCTAAATACTTCAGTGATAAGTTTCAAAACCTTCCCTCCCTGATCCTCCCACGTCACTCATCTGGCAGTGCTTATGAACCCAGTCCCTATGTTTTACCATTGTTTGATTTGAGAAAAGTAGCAGCCTACTGAATATAGAGAGATGTTTAGTAATTGTTAAAGTAGGATTAAAAAGATTTGGTAAAGTTATTCAACTCAGTGTTGCCACATTTTTTACTATTTGGCTAAGTATATTGTCCACATATACCTTTGAAAATTATAGTCAAAATTATAAGAGAATGTAGTTTAAAATAATAATCTCAGATAAACCCATGAAGTCATCACAGACTCATCTACCCAAGTACAAATCTACACACAGAGGCCCTTCTACATCAATCGTCAGTCACAAGCTTTCCAACATGTAAGTCTACATCCAGTTTGATGGAAGCAATTCAGTGATCAAGAAAAATCTCTTCCAGGGTATGTGAAGTTGACCATACTGCTTTTCACTATCATAAAATATGCAACTAAATGGCCCATAAACATCATGAAATTGATCTACCTTTATAGGTTAAAAATCTCACACTGGTCATCTCCAGATTAATGTGAAAAAAATAATCTTCTAAATAAATTTTAAATAGATATACCGCGCGCCTCCCGAGTCCCCCCACTCCCGTGGACTAGAAACACGAGAGACAGTATTCGGGTAGTTACTGCAAAACGAGGACTTTACTTCTTGTCACGGTAAAGCGGAAAGACGGGGAAGGGGTGAGACACGGAAGGGGCCTAGCTTAAATACAGCCTAGAGTGACGTATTCACTTCTGATTGGCTGTTCGCTCACCACCCAATATTATGCCTCAGGATTGGCCAGTGACTTTGGCTCGCCTTTTGCCTTTTGCAACTGTGCAGTCAGTTGTTTACTACAGGGAAGACACGAGGCCAGCGCCATCTTGGGATGGCAGATTATACCACCGCTGACAGCGGCTTCCTACAAATAGATTTTAATCTATTACTTCTTTAATGACATAAACATACACATGTGTATATGTTTGTGTATACCAGAAATTACAATATATTAATTCATATGAAAACACATGCTGGAATTTTATCATGTGCTATCTACCAGTAATATGCTAGATATATTTATACAATATTTTGAACTGATTTTGATTTTTAACTTCCAATACAAATGCTAGCTAGCAATAATATGCTAGAAATACTTAGATAACATTGTGAACTTACACAAATTTCTTCTTACCTATGGCAATTAATCTTTGCTTCAACCAAAATTGCTTATATGAAACTTTGTATGTATGGGTAAATTCAATTCAAGAAAGATGGGTTTACCTGTGCTATTGACCATTGGGCCAAAGATTTGATATAAAACAATAAAAATCTAGTCTTAATATAAAATCCTTTAAATCATTGATGTAAAATTTTGAGCAATATTTGCAAAAAAAGACACAAATAACAGGTGTGACTTGGTAATTTAGAGTAAGTTACTGATGAAGAAACCTCACTCAATGGTTATTTCTCAGTAGGTTACCATTAAACATCTATCTTTCACTTTTTAAATTCAAAATGAATGAAGAGGTAAAAAGAGGTGTCTACCAGTGATTGATACAAATAGTTTTAAAGTTCATTGATGAAGATCTAGAGTTAATTTTTTTCCATCCCCATTGTGGTTCCTCTCACTCCTCTCCTCCCAGTCCCACCCCCCTACCCCATTTCTCCAATTCCTCTCTCTTCTTCTTGAAAAATGTAGCCTCACACTGTACCAAGACACCCTGACATATCAAGTCTCATCAGAATGAAGAACATCATCTTAGCACAGACAAGGCAGCTCAGCTAAGAGAAAGGGATCCAAAGGCAGGCAATAGAGTCAGAGTCAGATTTAGAGACAACCCCTGTTCCAATTATTGCAAAAACCACATGAAGACCAAGCTGCACATCTGCTACATATGTGTAGGGTGTCTATGTCCAGTCTGTGCAGGCTCTTTGGTTGCTGGTTCAGTGTCTGTGAGCCCTAATGGGCCCAACCTAGCTGGATCTGTATGTCTTCTTATGGTTTTCTTGACCCATCTGGCTCCTGGAATATTTACCTGATTCTTACATAAAACTCCCAGAGCTCTGTCTGACATTTGGTTGTGGGTCTCTGCACAGGTTTCCATATGCTGCTAGATGAATCCTTTTAGATGACAGTTGTGCTAGGCTCCTGTCTGCAAGCATAGTGTGTTATTAGTGTCAAGGGTTAGCTTTCTCCCATGAGTTGGGTCTCAAGTTCTGTCAGTCATTGTCTCTGAGACCTAGGACTAGGGAGCAAACTGGAAACATATGGAGGTGATCCAGCTGATGCTTCTAGCATCAGGGAACATAGAAGCTGAAGTAGCCACTTCCTGTAGCTAGACAAGACTTCTAGTAAAGGGAAGGGGACACCAACTGACCCACAAATCCTTTGACCCAGAATTTACCCTGCTTATAAGATTTACAGGAAAAAAGATGGAGTAGAAATTGAGGGAATGGCCAAGCAATGATTGTCCCAGAGTTGCCCTATGCTCACCAATTTCCTTTCTATCTCCTATTCCTTACTCTCCACCCCCTCTCCCACCCACTTTCATCTCTTCATCTACTTTCATTGTCTATTTCATTTTCCCTTCCAAGTGGCAATCAAGCATTCTTCTTTGGACCCTCTTTGTTATTTAGCTTCTCTGTATCTTTAGATTATATTGTGGGTATCTTGTACTTTATAGCTAATATCTACTTCTAAGTGTATATGTACCACGCACATCCTTTTGGATCTGGGTTACCTCATTCAGGATGACATTTCTGAGCTACATCAATTTGCTTGAAAATTACAGTATGTCCTTGTCTTTAATATCCAAGTAGTATTTCCTTCTTTAAATGGACCACATTTTATTCATCCATTCTTCATTTGAAGGACCTCTGGTTTAGTTCCACTTTCTGGCTATTACAAATAAAGGTGCTATGAACATGGTTGAGCTAGTGTCACTGTGGAATGGTGGAACATATTTTGGGTATAGCCCAGGCAGTAGTGCTATAGTTGGATCTTAAGGTAGATATATCCCCAATTTTCTTAGAAACCACAAAATTGATTTCCAGAGTAGTTGTAGAAGTTTGTACTCCCACAATCAATGGGGAAGTGTTCCCTTTGCTCCACATTCTTACCAGAATGGGCTGTTACTTGAGTTTTTGATATTAGCCAGAGTTAAGTTTTGAACATGACATACTATCTAATAATTCACTCTAATGAAAATGATTAAATTCAATACCAAATTCTTAACAGAATCCAGAAATTATGCCCAAAGAAAAATCATAGACTGCTTCATTTTTGTAAATAATGCTGAATAAAATAGTCCACTGTGAACAACTAGTAGGCAAAGACAGTTGTCATGACTTCAAGAGAAACAAAGCTTTATTTGTGATACATTTAAAATGTCAGTTGGATCAGAAACTAAAATGTGTTAATTCATATGAAAAGACATATTGGAACTGTTCCAAAAAAGCAACAAACTGGATACATACATACAAACATCAAGCCAAAAAAAATGTTAGCCTATGCATTACATTTTCTTAGGATTCTATGAATTTTTACATAGTAAAACATATTAAAATTTAATCATTTAAGTGGTCATGTCATAAACTTAAAATATTATACAGTATGCAAAATATCTACAAAGTAAATATGACATTTCTGTTAAGTTATGTAGAAGCTCTTACTGAAAAGTGTAAAAAAAGGTTTGAATCGCAGGAATCAAAGTTGTAGGTGACTGAACCTGTTACTGTTGAGGAAGAATGCTTGCAAAGACTCTACAAATGAACAAACATGCATCTATCTGTTATGAAGAACCACAAGTGAAAGGGATTCTGTGAAGAAAAGCAATAGAAATCCAAGATTAAAGAAACCATAGCAACACTCAAGCACAGTGAGAAAGAAGACAGGTTTGAAATGTCTGTAAAAAACAAAAACAACAAAGAACCCCTAAAATCTTGTGAGAAGAGAAATTGTATGCTGTATCTTATATTTTATTAAAATCATTATGATTGGATCCCTTAAGTTAATTTTATGGGCAAAGCAGCTTGTTACCAAGACCAGTGTCTTGAGTTTTATCCTCAGAACAGAAATGCTACAAGGGGAGACTAGGCATCCAAAACATGTTATCTGATGTCTCAATATTGCGTGACTTGGGAGTCATTGGCTCATGCACATATATATGTGCAGATACCAACACACACACACACACACACACACACACACACACAACTAAATCAATAAATTAAATGTGTAAAGTCAATTAAATATGATTGTTCTTCTTGCAATATACAATAAAAGTAGAAGGACAGAAGCAAGAAGATGATTAACAGCCTACTATAATCATGAGCCATGCATTGATAACCATGAGCAGAATGAGAGCAACAGAGTTGGAAAAGCACACACAGTCAGCTGTAGGTCAACAGCATTAACTCTTACTGAAAGATGGTAGAAAAATCTGAGCCTACTTTTTTAGCTGAAAAATGAACTTCTATATAGGAAAATAGAGAGAATACAACAATTTAGGGATATTGTGAAAACAAAGAGCTTTACAATGGAAATTCAGTTTCAGAATAAAGCTAGATGATCCCCTGGAAATCTTGTGATCTATGATGAATATCTTTATATATTTCTGGTCAGATCCAAAGTTTAGAAATACAACTTTAGAGATTCTCTCTCTCTTTCTTTCTCTCTCTCATTCTCTCTCTCTATGTATATGTATGTGTATGTATATGTATACATATGTTTTATATAAAACTTATTTTGATTTTATTTATATAAATTTAATTATATATAAATGTTAATATAAATTTAATTAGATAAATAATTAAATGACAATCTCATATATTAATTTGTTAAAATTAAAAATCAAATCAAGAATCAAGAATGAAATTATAATATACTCTAGTGGAAATAGATGGCGTAGGTTAAAATTACTCTGCAGGTAATGGTCATGCTTCATAAGCATTGCAGTTAGGTAGGAATAGTTAATTACTTCACTGTCGTGACAGGTAGTACAGTTATTTTCTGTAATGCCAGAAGTTAGACCACAGAATAGCCACTTTCAGATCAGGTCTAACATCAATTGTCTGAAGGCTGTGTCCTAAGTGTGTGGTACCTTTAGCAGTAGGAATCGACCCTCAATCTCTGAGCCACATCCAAGGATTATACTGATAATCTATACTGTTTTAGTTGCATGAACTAACCTGAACAACCATTCAATAGGAAGGTATTTGTTTGTTTGTTTGTTTGTTTGTTTGTTTGAATGAATCTTGAGTACTTGGAATTTTGTTAGTCCATGTCTATGGTTCTTATACACACACACACACACACACATACACACACACACAGAGAGAGAGAGAGAGAGAGAGAGAGAGAGAGAGAGAGAGAGAGAGAGACAGAGAAACAGAGACAGAGAAGTTATATACACATATGTGTATGCATATTCTTGTGTATGTATTATATAATTTTAAGAAAGTTAAAAATAGTATTATTCCTTATAAATCTATCAAACATTCTGGTGTTATTTGTTGCTATTCCCTCTCCTACTGTTTTGATCTTCTCCCTCCCTCTATGTTTGGAGTTCTCTAACCACTGTTCCTTTTCTACCTCATTTAGCCTGTATTCTGTTCTTGCACTACTAAGACAGCCTTATCTATTTATGGTCCCTTTATAGTTTCCTGGTTTCTATGGTTACACTATGTTGTATACTCATATCTGAGAATTTAGAGAGAATGATATGACATGAGAAGAAATATATACCATTGGCCCTTCCACGTTTGGTTTCCTTGACCCAATATGACCTTTCCTATTTTCATCTACTTACCTGAAAACTTTTATGATTTCATTACATAAAATTATCGAATTGTCTTCCATTGGTATATGTACCACCTTTTCTTTATCCAGTCATCTGTTGGAGGACATTCGGACTGTTTCTATTTTCTGTCTATTTTGGATAGGACAGCCATGGTCATGGCTGAGCAACTATTTGTAAAGTTTGACACCAAGATCTTTAAACTAGACCAAAGAGTATCATACTTGGGCCATATAGTATTTTTAGTTTGTGAGGATTCTCCATATTTATTTCCAGAGTAGCTGTACCAATTCACATTCTCACCAAGACTGAGTGAGGGTTCTTACTTCACAAAACATAATCAACATTTTTTTTAGTGGTTTGGTTGATCTTTGCCATACTGAGTGGGGTGATATGAACTCTCAGAGTTGTTTCAATTTGCATGTTCTTAATCGTTAAGCTCACTAAACAGTTTTGCAGTCATGTCTTAGCCTTTTCTCTTTCTCCTATTGAGAACTGTCTGTCTGTGTAAAGAAGTGACACAGTGATCCTGTCATGTAAGCTTTGTCTTGAGAAGCCCACTTAAAATCAGGAGCATTTTCAACAATCGATTTAAATGTGAGTGTGTTGACTTTTTAGTCTCATGCATACATGATAACTTATATGAGCATTTTAAAGGCTAATGCTGTTTGCTATCAGTGTTATATCAACTCTGTTGAAATAAAAGCTGTTTTTAATATATATTCTGTCAAGGCTCCTGAATTGTGGATATATGATAAAATTTACATAGTTGCAATAACAAACACAGTTATTAGTAACGAGGCAAAAATTAAAAAAAAATCCTCATGGCGGCATTTCAAAGTGTTAACTTTGCAAAAAAATGAAAATCTGCAGTGCAACAGATTGAATAAAATGAGCAATGTGATGCTTGCCACACAAACACATTTTGTCAGATTTTCAACTTCATCTTTCACGAGAATGGCACTAATAGAGCTTTTAAACATTTATGACAAGTACAACTAGTCTTTAAACTCTTGTCATCAAACTGTCACTGGTACTAGAATTCGCATATAAATTCCAGCTTCCCCGCCCTACACCAAGTGAACAAATCAAATAAGTACTTGTTTTTCTGGATGTTCAAAGAGCACTTGAGGTAAACAGGGTATGCTGTGTCAACAGCAAAATGCAGAAGCAAGTTGCTGGAGATGCTGATCCCGTAAAGCATGTGTGTGGGAATATTGTGAAGTATCATTTTCAAGGGTGGCTCTTCCCAGTAACTGAGGCATGACCTGCAGTCATGAGGTTCATATGATCCAGTAAGCAGATTTTCTAAACTACTGGTTCACCATGTGACTTGTCCATTATCACCACCAGTTCATGCCATTCATGCCAATGTAACGATCACTTCTGAAAGCATTCAACTGTCAGACTGACTGGCTGGCTGCTTCTTACTCTGTGGAAAGATTATTGATTGCTGATGTTTACTAAGCAAGGATGAGGCAATAAACCATGAGAGCTGTTGATAATTCAAGAGGCAGAGCTAGTAATTATCTAAGGATCAGGAGGATTATTACATCTATGGACTTGTTAAATATGACTGATTGCTATCATGGTGTTCCAATGACTGTGTGAATTTTAATGCACTGTTATTGATTTTTTCTTTCAGTTTTACTAAATTTTAAATTGACAGATTTTTTAAAAAAAAAAAAAAACTGCAAATGTCCATTCTACCTTTGTCAAATACAGTTACACTTAATTGAGAATTTATGGACAGGCCATCAGTGAGCTTAGATTGCAGAAGTTCATTTCAGGGCAAAACTCCCACAATGTACTCCTTCACATCCCTCTGCATGTGCTCATATTCCTTACTCTGCAGATGGAACACACACTGGCATCAGAATCTTGGATCACGTACTCCAGGTTCTGTTGGTATTTATTAAGAGACAAGTGAAAAGCACTTATTTGTATGGATGAACCTCTCAGAATGAGCTGTGGTACTATGGTGACTTTCTCTTCATTCTTTTTTAAAATAAAAACTGTCAAGGAGACAACTGTTTCAGCAGTGAAAATATAACAAACCTTCAAAGAATACTGGACAGTTCCAAAAGCATGAAATGTGAATTTATTAACATGAACATAAATATATTCGCTATTATTATTGGCCAATATTGTAACGTCAGAGACATAATTTTTGTGTGTTTTTACAATAAATGTCTAACAATGGGCAGAGAGTGAAAGAGCTTGAAACATTCAGTACCTTGTAACATGTCTCCATCAAATCTCACACCTTTGGTCCCAGAGACTCTTGTGGAAGAGGAAGAAGAAAGATTGTAAATGCAAGAGGGAATGGAATATCCTAAGGAAATAACTTCTTCTAACATAGATGACAGCTTGCAGACATATGAACTCACAGAGATTGTAGCAGCATACATAGGGCCAGTACCAGTCTGGGACAGAGAGTGCCATGATCTCCAGCACTGAAAAGAAAAGTGGACACAATATGCCATCCCTAACCCAGAAGATATCTCCTTTTGATAAACTATCACAAAGGAAAAAATAGGTTTGTTTTTGTTTTTTCCCCAATGGAGTGTTACTGGGTATCCAAACCTTTCTTAAGAGCACCCCCCCCCCCCGCTACCCCCGAATGAATTGGGGAGTTTTGCTTTTATTTCTATTTTGTGGAAAAGTTTTAAAGAATTGGTATTAGGTTTTCTTGGAAAGTCTGATAGAATTCTGCACTAAAAATATCTGTTCCTAGACTTTTTTTTGGTAGGGAGACTTTTAATGAATGCTGATGTTTCTTTAGGGGTTATGGGACTATTTAGATAGTTTATATAATCCAGATTTAACTTTGTTACCTGGTATCTGTCTAGAAAATTGTCAATTTCATCCACATTTTCCAGTTTTGCTGAATATAGGCTTTTATAGTAGGATCTCACACAAAGACACAAAAAAGAAAGAGGACTCCAGACCAGTTTCCCTTATGAATATCAATGCAAAAATACTCAATAAAATTCTCACAAACAGAATCAAAGAACACATCAAAACAATCATCCATCATGATCAAGTAGGCCTTAACCACAGGAATGCAGGGATGGTTCAATATACAAAAATCCATTAACATAATCCACTTTATAAACAAATTTAAAAAAACACATGATGATGCTGAGAAAGCATTTGACAAAATCCAACACTCCTTCATGGTAAAAGTCTTCGAAATAACAAGAATTCAAGGCCCATACCTAAACATAATAAAAGCAATACACAGCAAACCAGTAGCCAACATCAAACTAAATGGAGAGAAGTTTGAAGCAATCCTACTAAAATCAGCGACTTGACAAGGCTGCCCAATATCTCCCTACCTATTCAATATAGTACTCGAATTTCTACCCAGACCACTAGACAACAACAGGAAGTCAAAGGGATACAAATTGGAAAGGAAGAAGTTAAAATATCACTAATTGCAGATGATATGATAGTATAGTTAAGTGACCCCAAAACTTCCACAAGAGAACTCCTAAGAGAAAAAAAAATTCAGCAAAGTTGCTGGATACAAAATTAACTCAAACAAAGCAGTAGCCTTCCCTTCTTCAAAGGATAAACAGGCTTATAAAGCAATTAGGGAAATGACATCCTTCACAATAGTCACAAATAATGTAAAATGCCTTGGTGTGAATCTAACCAAGCAAATGACAGATCTGTACAACAAGAACTTTAAGTTTCTGAAGAAAGAAATTGAAGATCTCAGGAGGTAAAAAGATCTCCCATGCTCATGGATTGGCAGGATTAATATAGTAAAAATAGCCATCTTGCCAAAAGCAATCTAGAGATTCAATGCAATCCACATCAAAATTTCAACTCGATTATTCATAGAGTTAGAAAGTACAATTTGCAAATGCATTTGGAATAACAATAAATCCAGGTATCAACAATAAAAGTACTACTAGGGGAATCAACATACCAGATCTCAAGCTATACTTCAAAGCAATAGTGATAAAAACTGCATGGTATTGGTACAGAGACAGGCAGGAAGATCAATGGAATAGAACTGAAGACCCAGAAATAAACCCACACACATATGGTCACTTGATCTTTGACAAAGGAGCTAAACCTGTCTATTGGAAAAGGGACAGCATTTTTAACCAATGGTGCTGGTTCAATTAGAGGTCAGCATGTAGAAGAACGCAAATTGAGCTGGTCTTAAATACTTAAACAAAGCTCAAGTTAGAGTGGATCAAGGACCTCCACATAAAACCAGATACACTGAGCCTAATAGAAGAGAAAGTGGGGAAGAACCTCTAACACATGGGCACAGTGGAAATGTTCCTGAACAGAACACCAAAGGCTTATGCTTTAAGATCAAGAATTAATAAATGGGACCTCATAAAACTGCACAGCTTCTGTAAGGCAAAAGACATTGACAAAATGACAAAATGGCAACCAACAGAGTGGGAAAAGATCTTTGCCAATCCTACATCTGATAAAGGGCTATTAGCAATATATTCAAAGAACTCAAGAAATTAGACTACAGTCTAATAACCCTATTAAAAATGAGGTACAGAGCGCAACAAAGAATTTTAAGCTAAGGAATACTGAATGGCAGGGAAGTATCTAAATAAATGTTCAACATCTTTATTCAACAGAGAAATACAAATCAAAATAACCATGATATTCCACCTTACACCAGTCATAATGGCTAAGATCAAAAACTCAGGTCAGAACAGAAGCTGGCCAGGATGTGAAACAGGAACACCTCCATTGTTGGTGTAATTGCCAGCTGGTACAACCACTCTGGAAAGCAGTCTGTCATTTTCTCTCATAATTGGACATAGTATTACCCAAGGATCCAGCTATACCACTTCTGAGCATATACACAAATATGCTCTAACAAACCACAAGGTCATATGCTCCACTGTGTTCATAGCAGCCTTATTCATAATAGTCTGAATCTGGAGAGATCCCAGATGTCCTTCAACACAGGAATGTATACAGAAAATATGGTACATTTATAAATGGATTACTACTCAGCTATTAAAACAATGAATTTATGAAAATTTTAGGCTAATGCATGTAACTAGAAAATATCATCCTGAGTGAGGTAACCCATTCACAAAAGAGCAAACATGGTATGCACTCACTGATAAGTGGATATTAGCCCCAAAGCGCACAATATCTAAGTTACAACTCATAGACCACATCAAGCTCAAGAAGAAAAAGAAAGAGCAAATGTGGGTGCTTCAGCTCTTCTTAGAAGGAGTAACAAAATACTCATAGAAGAAAATATGTGAAGACATAGTGTGGAGCAGAGACTGGAGGAGGGATCTTTCAGATACTGCCCCACCTGGGGATCTATCCCATGTGCAATCACCAAATGCAAACACTGTTGTAGATGCCAGGAAGTGAATGCTGACAAATCCTGATATAGCTGTCTCCTGAGAGACTCTGCCAGAGCCTGACATATACAGAGACAGATGTTAGCAGCTTAACATTGAACTGATCACAGGGTCCCCAATAGAGAAGTTAGAGAGAAGACTGGAAGACTTGAAAAGGCTTGCAGTCCCAAGGGTAGAGCTACAATACCAACCAACCAGAGCTCCCAGAGTCTAAACAGTCAGTCTGGGAACACACATGAAGGGAGGAGGAGGCATGGAATAAGGGGATTCCTTGGGGGGTGGGAGAATGACAAAAGGGATAACATCTGAAATGAAGAAAATAAATTACCCAATAATAATAAAAATAATCAGGTTACTGAACTGGCTATTGCTGTCAAACATTTGAGACTTTTTGTCAACATTTTAATATTACCCATATTACTTGGCTTCCTAATAATTGTGAAGGACAAGGGACTGTGGTTGGTTCCCATGGAACTTTAAAACAGTATCTTCATAACATAAAAAAGGGGGAGGTATATCCCCATACACCATAAATTTATTCAAATCATGTTCTTCTTATTTTAATTTTTTAAAAAACTGGATGCCAAGGAACTTTTTGCTGAGTGTCTATGGTACCCTTCAACTAGGCATACTTATGCCTAGGTGAAAGGGAAGGATCCACTTACTGGCATAGGGCCTGATCCCAATCAGGTATTTAATATGGGGAAGATGGCAAGTTTCTATTTTATTTTTCTGCAGGATGCTGAAGGAGCATGGTAGCTGCCAGAGTGACAAGGGAGACATGCTGATGCTAGGACAAAGAATGATGCTGACCTGTGAGCTTGCTGAGTGCCCTGACAATGGTGACTGGAAAGCTGTATTGGACATATGTTCATAACCCACCTTCACTTGCCTATATCCCATAAGCTGCCTTGCCTAGAGATTTTAGAGGCTGTGGAACAGAGAATCAAAAAAAGAATTTATAATGACTCTTGTATTTTTTTTTAATGTGATCAATTAGGAGTTCTTTTGAGTGTCATGCCAAATACCATTGGATTTATGTTACTTCTACAATCTACAATGATAGTCATTATAACTAGGAAGAAGTTTCAAGACACTTGCAGTGTATTTGGCATAATTCTAACACCTCTCTGGATGTTTTAACTTTGCATAGTGAGCTTATGAATTTAAAGAATGCTGCTCTGCTGAGCTTTGATGCAGCAGATACTGCTGATAAAATTACCTATGGCGTGAGAACAGTATTTATATTTTGTTCAAGCTTCAAGAATGCCATATATAGCTTGATCGTGCTAGCCTTTTTTTTTTTTTTTTTTTTTTCCCCCCTGGGAATACTTTTATTCCTGCCCATTGTGTTAAAGCTTGTATTTTAACAATATCAACATGTTGGTAGCCAAAGTACAAAGCTTGAAACTAAAAATGAACTCCCAGACAGGGTTATTATTTTAACAGGCTGGCAAGCCAAGGATGGGTAAGATTCTACACAGAGCCTAACTTACCTAAGACACACTTACATTGCTTTTGATAATGCATAGTCCATGATGGGTAAGGAAGGCATTCTTTTCAGAATAACTTAAGACAGGCTCAGTCTTGTTTATGAAATAAAAAGTGGGGAGTAGAGCTTTTGGGGCTGCTTGTCAAGAATCTGACATTGGCCAAGGACAAGAAAGTGGGCTTCAGGCAAGAATCTGGCAATAGGCTACAACTAAGAATTAATTTCAGGCAAGAATCTAAATCTTAGGCTAGAACAAAGAAGTAGGTTTCTTGCATGAAAATGACTTTGTGCTAGGACAGGGAAATAGGCTCAGATATTTTGGTCATCCTGATATGCCCTTAGAAATAGTGATCATGGGAGTGATCAAAGAAACTTTGTTTATTGCCTTGCTTGTTCTTTGACTATTTGAATCTATTCTATTGCTAGTTCCTCAACCTAGAACTGACCTTGATATTTGCATGAAATTAAAATGGTTTAAAATAAAAAAGGAGGAGGGGAGACTGGATAGAGAGGCTTCTAGGGAGGTGGTGGGAATGGAGAAAGGGAATGGTATCTGAAATGTAAATAAATATCCAATAAACAGCAACAAAACAACAACAACAGCAACAACAACAAAAAGAGCAGGCCCCATGACTAGCAGTAGGTGGTCATCTCTAAGTGTGCTTAGTGTTATTTGATTTTGGGGGGAATCTTTGTCTCATAATGATTTGTCAGAGCAATTTTTGTTGTTTGTTTTCTTTTGTGTTTTGATTTGGTTTTGTTTGTTTGTTTTGCTTGTTTGGTTCTTCAGAAGTTCTTATGTATATATTATGGTTTCCAGTTCGGTCTGTAACAAAGCGTGTCCTTGCTTATATATATGTTTTTTGTGTGCTTTTGTTTTGCTCACTTTCTACTGTTTGTTTTGTTATATCCCAGTTTGCTGCTTTTCTTTTATATTATATTATTTCATTATTACACTTTAGATGCCTGGTTTTTTTTTTCTAAGAACAAAGAGAGAGTGGCTGTAGATTGGTATAAGAGTGAAGATGGGTATGGTCTGAGGTGCATCTAGGGAGGGAAAACCATATTCAGAATATATTGTATGAGAGAAAGTCTATTCAGTAAAATAAAAATAGAAAATAAAATAGCTATCTGCTTAAAATATAAAGGGAAGAATAGTAATTGTCTGTCATATGCATTTTAAAAATATATTCTTTTTTCATTTCAAATACATGCTAGAGATAGATATATTCCTACTTAAAATTTTATGTTTATAGTTTTAAAACTGAGATAAACACTTCTAATATTCTGTGAAGCAGATGAAGAAAGGCAAGAAACATGGGTAAGAATGCACACTAACTAACAAACTTAATGCAGCAATTATTCCTTTGTTTTTCTTACTGTGGTCTCATTTTGCCTAGATACCATAGAAACGTTTTATATTATTCCACCACTAAAATAACTCTGTGAGGTATTTTTGAAGTTTATTTGTTATTTGAATAAAATTTAGGCTAATCCAGTATCTTCTGTAAAGGTGGCTATTTCATAAATGACATATCTCCTTCAATAAATATCTGGCTTCTAACTAGCTGCCTCTAACTATACTGTTTTCTATGGCTCCAGAGTTTGGAGGTTAATTTTTTGCAATCTATTTTTTTTTTTTACTTGTTCATGTAATATTATGGTGTAATAACTCTATTCTAGGATTGTATTTAAAGGAAGCAAAGGTTAGATTCTTGCTCCAGTTTTCTTTTACTTATGCATGTTATAAGAAAAAAATATAGATGAAAACTTCTATAAAGTTATAGTAGCCATTTGGATTGAAATATATAGAGCTTTGCTTTGAACTTACACTTTCACTATCAGATACATTTCTATGCAATTACCCACCACAAAAAATGAAAATCTACAACTGTCAGAGTTAAAAGAACAACTAGCTTTATATTCATTTTCATAACCCATTCTTGCTATTTGTTTGACTCCTTCCTCATCCTATCACACGTTACTTTTTTTGATCTCTTATATATGTGCTACATTGTATGCACAAGTACATTTGTTCACATACTTACATTATTAGTTAGATTTACCATGTAAGGAAGTGCATGCATTTATTTTTTCTGATTATATGACAGCTATAAATATTTTATGTTTTAATTGTTACTTGAAAAACAATTGAGATTAAGTTTATGTTGCAACTAAATAGTATTCATATATAATTTATATATGAATTATACATTTATACACACACACACACACACACATATATATATATATATATATATATATATATATATATATATATATAATTTGTATTGTCCATTTCCATGTTGATGATCTATAAAACTTGTTTCAATTTACTTCTATAAAGAATAAAAAACAATAAATTTATTGGTTGTTTTTCTCTATGGTAGGATATGTGATTCTCTCTATTCATGCCCAAGGGTTTGATAGCAAGATTATATGATAGTTTTATTATTAAATTTTTAGATAAACATTCAAACTGATTTTCACAATGACTGTATTAATTTGTATTTCACCAAGAGGAAATAAGATTTTCTTTCACCCAGCATCCTCTCACATGGCAGAGTTTTATTTTTATAGCATTCTTACTTTTATATATGTGTGAATAACATTACTGATATTATTAAAAGTAATTAAAAGTATAAATGCAAACACAACTGACTTGAATATGTGAATAGTTTATAAATGATGTTTTATCTGAAATAGCAATGACTTGCATAGAAATACACAAAATATTTTTTTTTGTTTGCTTCAATCAATTTCTACAAACCAAAAAAAGTTCTTTAACTACTATTATGTAAAAGGTTATGTTTGGTATAACAATTTATATGGTAGATAAAAGTATGAGTAGTTGTAGACATGATACATTTAAAAAAAAACCAATTCTACATATTACTCATCTAAATGTGGTGATCAGCTTAACAAAGTTGAAAAAGCAGATGGATTAAATGAAATGTAACATAGCATTTTCATGAATAGACTAAATTGCATTCCATTAAGTAAAAATAGCATTCTGAAAGAGATACGTGACTTGATCTCTTGTTTACAATCATTGATTACTGAATTTCTGTAATGTTTGTAAATTGTCTTGTGTGATTGACAGAACATCTGAAAGAAGACATATTTTGATATTCTAAACAAGCACATTTCATAACAGAAAACATATAACAATATAAATATAGATTATAAGTTTAGTGAATAGTAGTTTATCAAATGTGGATAAAAATCAAATACTGAAGGTGTATTTTATGTCATAACTAATTGCTCATAAAACCTAAGTCATAGAGGGCCCTGGACAGCACAGAATGCATACTGTTATTCTGATTGGGAGAGTTGGTGATGTACTTCTCATTTCGAATCAGGTATTTCTGGTATCACTTGCTTTTGCTGAGGCTTTATTAATTTTTCCATTTACACAGTATGTATGCATGTTCATGTATCTTTATGTTTCAATGCCTCATAACATAGTAATCTTTTCTATTTCTAATTGGTTGGTCTTCATGATGTGTGCCTATGACATTTTTTGACCAAGATTACATTACTGCTGTAAATATCCTGGCATCTTAGTCTATTTTATTTTATATTTAATCACATTTATTACGGAAAATCTACACATTGTTGAATCATTACTGTCTTCCCTCATGGCTTCTTCTTGTATTTCTCTTCTTGGTTGTTCTTGTTACCATGGTCACAATTCTCCAATAAATACTTTTATTTTCTAGGTAGTTCTGAAAATGTATTGTATGCTCATTCATCTCACCCTATCATTGTAAAGTATTTTCATAACTTTTGAAGATTTAATGGAGAAAATTAATAGGCTATCCAGAATTGTACCTAGAGAAATCAACAGATATTAAAAGAATCCCTCTTACCCAAGATACTTTACTCATAATTCATCTAGCATAATGGAAATTTGATTTTGATCTAAATTATAAAATGCTACTTTTTTGAGGCCCTAAATATTTGAGAACATTATGATGTGAATTAAGGACCTACCCATGTTACCCCCTTTCTGTACCCCCTTGCCAAGAGTTCTTAACCACACCCCTGCCCTTTGCTTCTGAGAGAGTGCTCCCCTACCTCACATCACCCTCACCCATCCACACCTATTTCACACCTCCCCACCCCCTTCTCCCACCCATCTCCTCTCCATCTTTCTTTTCTGGGCAACAAGTTTCTACAGGATTAGGAACAGCCTCTCCCACTGAGGCCAGACAATACAGTCCTCTGCTTAAAGGAACTTTTTGATGCAAACAGCAGAAACTCTTACAAAGATCACAACCAATCAAAACACAGGTTTTTTGGAGCCTTGTCAACACAAGTATATCTACAAAATACTCCTGCGGGTATAGCTCTGGGAACATTATAGAAAATATGACGGAAAGATTAAGTGATCCAGAAGATCAGAGATTTTGATGTGAAATTCCAAATCTTTGTAATATCAGAAGCCATGTCACACCTTAAAGTATCCTACTAAACATTAGCTGAATTAGAAAAACAATGATACAGTTGTCAAAGTGGGTGGCAAACCCCCATGAATCCTCAAATCCAAACCAAGAACTACAAACAACAACAGCAAACTCAAAACAATGAAAGTGGGAGAAATAGTCTTCTCCTGAGAAGAGAATACCAATTCGTAATTGTATACCAAATGAGCATCCTAGGGAACACATATATGACTATTATAATGATCAGGTTAAATTTATTCATGTGGAGTCATAAACATTTCAGTACTTTTCTTGTTTTATATCCTAGTCTTAACTTTGCCATTAAGACCCTATTGCTCAAGAAATCATACACTATGCACCTCAAAAATCTCACTTATTAACAATCACAGTTCTCAGTTGAGAATTCTTTGTTTAGCTCTGTACCCCAATTTTAATAGGGTTATTTGGTTGTCTGAAGTATAATTTCTTGAGTTCTTTGTATATATTGGATATTAGCCCTCTATCAGATGTAGGATTGGTAAAGATCTTTTCCCATTCTGTTGGTTGCCGTTTTGTCATTTTTGTCAATGTCCTTTGCCTTACAGAAGTTCTGCAATTTTATGAGGTCACGTTTGTCTATTGTTGATCTCAGAGCATAAGCCATTGGTGTTCTATTCAGGAAATTTTCCTATGCCCCCATATGTTTGACTCTTTCTTCTTCAGCTAAGAAAGTTTTGTTGCTGAGGAAGAGCTATGCTTGCCTCTGTGTATTTATTTTCATGTCAGTTACCTATGGACAATGATTTTTTTTTGTAAAAATCTGGATTTCAAATTGTGGTCATTTTATATTTCAAATTTGAAAGTTCCTTGTGAATAAAACATTCATATATACTTTATAAATCACAATAATAATTACTTTCCTAGCCCAATACAGTACTGTTAAAATCATATGTACAATTACGTTAAGCAACTGTGTTGATATTTTGGTACAATATAAACCTGAGTTAATTCGAAAAAAAAAACCACAGTTACAAATAACTGGTATTAACACATGTAGAACTCACACTGAAAATAATTTATGAAACAATATTAAATTCTACTAACAATTATTATATATGTTTGAAGAATAATTCAGTTAACAACTATATAATAGAAGATAAACTTAAATGTTTTTAATAAATTTAATATAATTAATAATTCCCACCAAATTCAAGTTACCTGAGGTTTAATAATTCAAACATAGGTTAATAAAATTCACTTTCAAAATAATATTTGCAGAATATTCATGATATTTTTTAAATAATTAATCAATATTTAATTACAAAGAAAATTTAAGTTATGCAACAATTTAAAGGCTCACATTTATGTAATTTTAAAATTTCAATATGTTTTATAAATATATTATTTAATCATTCTGGACCTTGGAAATACCTTTTATAACAGTCCCCTTTTCTACTTATTTTACTTATTTTCTCTTCTCTTTTATTATAAAGAGAATACTACTAAGTTACATACTGGAAGTTTGAATGTAAATTATCTATTTGATTTTTCTTATTTTGATCCTAAGGTTATCAGTCTGAGGTATTTATTCTTATGTGACATAAAAATATGAATCCCTTTTGATAATTTATATGACACTAAGTCCTGCATTATATACAAATTTGATTTCTTGCTCTCAATATAAAAAATAATCTGGTGCTAATGGGCTTTCCACCGATAAAGTATCAGTAATATTTCAATTTCAGTTATAATTTAACATGCCAAAACTTGTCAAATTCTACTGTCAGACTGAAATTTTTGATTGAAAAGTGACACATTTTTCATTTTTATAATTTTTTTATAAATAGGTTTATGAATAAAACCCTTCTATTCTATACAAAGAAATGAGAATAATTGAGAGGAAAGGAACCATTACAATATGATTGTATAATTGCTGACCTGTAGAAATACAGGATACTCATTTGCTTATCTTGCTCATCTATCAGATTCAATGGAAGATATTTAGCTTTATAGGTATCAAAGCATGACTACATGAACTAGTGTTGGACCTAAGTACCTGGAATTTGAGATAAAGCTCTAGTCACAGGAACAATGTTTTGTTGTTGTTGTTTGTTTCCTTTTCATTTTGTTTTGACAGAGGTATAAGTATATGCATATATTTAGTTATAGATTATTCTTGTCATTCTAAGTAACATTTTCAGAGAACATTAAATCCACATAATATAAAAGAGTAATACAGGGAACAAGCTACTAAATTGTTTCATTTAGCTCCTCCATGGTATTTTTTTTAATATTTTATTTACATTTCAGATGCCATCCCCTTTCCCCATTTCCCCTCCCTAGAAAACCCCTGTTCCATGCCCCCTTTTCCTTTTTGCTTTTATACATTTTTTAAAATGTTAATCAAAGGCTTTATAAGTTTGGTAATGCTCAATCAGAAGTGTAACCCAATACCCAACCTAGATATATAAACTATCTTTGACTGGTGGAAACACGTGAACATCTGCCTCCATGCCCCCCTCTTTCTCTCTCTTTCTCTCTCTTATCACCTAGCTTCACCCTTCCTGTTAAAATAAAACTTTTCTCTCAAAATGCAATTAGAGCATAATTATTCCTAATTGTACCAGGGAGGTACAAGATAGTCCTAATACCCAGTCCATCATTTTGTTGACTAGCCAGAACCTCTGTCATCTCTCCTAACTAAAACATTTAGTTTTGAACCTGGCTTTTTTCCTGGCTTTAGAATGAATGTCAGCTGAAAACCATCCACTCAGATCTTTTCTCACAAAGTAAATACCTAGGATTGGCTATGAGACTACAGGTCTTCAACCCCATCAGAAATCCAGAATGACTGAGTTAACTGAAATTATGGGAAGCACTAAGCATAGCTTCTAAAACTTAGCCAATTTATAGAGACCGCTGAACACCTGGAAAGTCCCTATACTACCAAACGTCTCCATGGTATTTTTATTGGCTTGTTTTGCTACAACTTTAAGCATTTTTTTTTTCATCATAAAATTTAATTTTTTAGATGACTTGCATTTAACAGTCACTGGGAGCTCTTTTAAAGAACCTGCTGTATTTTTAATGCCTAAACTTAAAATGAGTGCATACCTATTTTTTTGAAGAGAAGACATTTATTTAAGAAAATTGTATAATGAAACATAAGTACTTTATTTCTTACAGAGTCTGCTAAGACCTGAGTATGACTAGACATGCATTTTAAGTCTTCTTATTTATAGTTATAAAGATATAATTGATCTGAGCTAGTTACAGATGTCTGTCAGGTGCCTAATGTAGGTTTTGGGAACTAAACTCTGATTCTCAGGAAGAGCAGCAAGCAATCCTACCACAAATCCTCACTGCAGCTCACATAATTTTAAATTTAAGGGCAGTATGGAATTTATAATGAGAATCTGTGTCAGTTCTAAGTATCTGATAGATTTGTTTTAGTTTCATTAGGATATTTTTTCTGTCTTCAGTGATTTTATGAGATGGACAATTGGAATTAGCATTCTCCTCTTGTTATATATAGTCAATAATCATTATTCCCAATGGTTTTGTTTAACTATCTTGATATTAGATAAGTATATAAGTTAGATAAGTTTCAGAAAGATTAACTAGATTGTTATAAGAGACCAAATCTTACCAAAAATACAAATTGGCACATATAAATTATTAAATTAAGTATGAACAAATTAACCATTTTAATATTTATACTCAGTACATATAAATATTACTGGTGATAATTTTACATTATTACTTAATAATATTAGAAAATATGATTTGTACATGTCTTTATCATACAATATATAACAAAAACAAAATTAATATATTTTTAATGGTAAAAAAATTATAAACCCATAAAATATACCATTTATGAGTTTATTGTTTACTCTCTCCAACTCCATGGAGCCACATGATCCAATTAAAAACAAGGTCTAAGGTATTTATCACAGTCCTAGTTTATATAAAACCTTGGCATTTTCTGAGTAAAAGGATAGAGTTAGAAGTAAATTTTCTTAAAAGTTTTCCAAACATTAATGAGGCAGTAAGTCTTTCAGGGTATTTACCCAGATACCTTTTCTCTTTATCTGATAATATATAAGTTAAAATGATAGAAAAAAATTACTAAGTTTCAGTGAAGTCCAATGTAAGAGAAACCCAAAGACAAATGCTAAAAGCAGAGAAAATACAAGTGATTCAGAAAGATGTTTAGCTATTTTCAGTAATGTACTGTTTAAAAATAAATACCTTGTGTATTCATTATATTCTCATGATGGTAAGGTTAACCATGAAGGAATAAATTTTTCAAGCTATTACTAAACAGTTCCAACCTAGAAACTTTAATATACCATTGAATTTGAATATATATAAGTATTATATGTGTGTGTACATTATATTGAATATATCTGAATTTATTTTACTTTGTTTCTTATACAATATAATTCTGCCAAATACTTTCTGAATACCGTCTAATCAAATGGTGAGAATAATTGCAATATCTAAATGACTGCCTCTGATACAAACAAAGTACATGTCAGAGTTTGTGAAGGATTATGAGTCTGACCTTAAATAAGTTCCCTATTCTTAGGTCCATTTCAGGACTTGTTTTTATGAGATAGGGCTTTCCTTCTATGCCTAGATTATCTATAACTTTCTAGCCTTTTCATCTTCTTGTGTGTCTCAATTACAGGAAAATACCACAAGGCCAGAATGAAAAATCAAAATCATCTATCCTAAACATCCCCATGTATATTTTTAATATTTCTTTTATTTACTTCATAACCTGAATCTTTATATAAATTAATTTGTTTTTATTCCAATTATTATACTTATATAAGTGAATATTAAAATCATTAATATTCTATACAATAATTAGCATAGCATTAATATAAAATGAAAATATGAAATGATTTCGCTAGAATATCTGTTATTTTGCATTCTTTTTATGTATATACACATGGGTCTTTGGAATGTGATGTATTGGCATATAAGGAGCTTTGCCACATAATGCAATGGAATGTTTCAAGATTTTTTTCTCGTTAAATAGTTATTAAAGTATTATTTGAGTAAATTGACTTTTTCTCCTTTTTAGCAAGATCTAGACTTAAATTCGCTAGTTTGAAGCCTAATCAATACTTGGCTAACTGCTCCATTAATCCTCTCTCACTGCTTTTCTCTCTCATCCTTCCAGAAAGCAGTTCATTGTTGTTACCTCACAGCAGATAATTGATTTTCCAAGGTAATAACTTCAGGGCCTTATCACAGATTTCTTCCTTTCCTTCACCTGCAGGATCCAATCAAGTTTTGACACATAACTCTCATTTCTGACTATCTAAAACAGGTCATTTAGCCTTTCACATTAATGGAAAAGAAACAAGACTAAAAGATAAAATGAAGAGCTAGAGGCAGGGAAAATGAAGAGAAGGGTTTCAATTCTACATTTTTTAAAGTAGAATAATTTTAAAAAATGATGAAAAGTTGGTACTAAATTTTGAATTAATTCAGATTCCTGATCTGAGATGTTCATCAGGGAAATTGAAGGACTTCCCTTGTACTTAGTAATATGAACAAGAAAATGCACAGAGATACCAAACATACTCAAAATTACACCAAAAAAAATATATGGGTAGACCAAAGCTCATGAAAATTGTGCTGATTCAGTATTAGCATATTCTTACTAATATTGAGGCACATAGCTTTCCTTTAGGTCTGATTTGACACTTGCATGTCTAACATACTGATTTATTTTTACTGGGATTCTTGTATGCCACAACAATAATGTTCTGTTGATTGGCTTCTTTTGTTGATGTCTAATGGTAACTTTTAAATTAAATAATGTTAGAAGTTGATTCATTTCCATAAATACTTTTTTTTTCCAGTTAAAAAATAAAACTTTACTAAGTATTGTGTTGGTGATAGCTGTAGCATATAAATACTCAAGTTCCCAATTCTCAGTTTTAAAATATATTCTGCAATAAACATAAAAGAATAAATATGCTTAAAGGGTGTGGAATATTTGGTGTTAAAATAATTTGCTGTTTTGCTTTTCTACAGATGTAGTGATGAGGCAGAAGAATAAAACGGGTATGTTTAGGAGCCCATGAGATAGAGAACTAAACCTTAATATTGTCTCATGGCACTTATCACACTAATTCCATACTAAGCTTTTATTTTGTCTGTAATAAGCAGACATTCTCAGTACCAGTGATACCTGGCTGGTCAATCAAAGTGGCCTAGAAAAGGAATATATAGATTAGGATAAAGGAACACTCAAGGGACGGGTGAGGAGTTTAAGAAGATTGTATGTACAAGGTTTGCTTTCTCTGTGTCATTGTTCTCCACATTATGTTCAATTTTAATCTACCTCAAAATTTCTTACAAATTCAGTGAGGTTTTCAAGCAATTAAAGATAGTTTCAGCATATCTCTAATATCTCTAGCTCTATTATCATGCATTGTTAGTGTTTTTCATTTGTTTGTTTGTTTGTTTGTTTTTGGGGTTTGTTTTGTTTTGTTTTTTGAGACAGGGTTTCTCTGTGCCCTGGCTGTCCTGGAACTCACTCTGTAGACCAGGCTGGTCTCGAACTCAGAAATCCACCTGCCTCTGCCTCCCAAGTGCTGGGATTAAAGGCGTGTACCACCACCGTCCAGCATTATTGTTCTTTAAAGGGAAAATATTAATTGTATTTTGTAATGAATTTTGAGTATCTTTGCCCAATAATCTGATTCTTTGTAGACGTTTTGTGAATTATCATTACATAATTATACATAAAAGCATGCAAATATATACTCATTGCTTTAACAGATCTTTTTAGCTTTATGACTGAAACAGTAAGCCCTGCAATTATCATGCATAGTCTCACACAAAAAAATGATAACCATATTTTTAAGTCACTGTGTGGCTAAATTCTTAAATATCATTCAACAGGCTGAAGTCTTGAGTGGTTTTACTTAATATTTTAGGGGACTGTGGAAACTTTGGGAGGTGAGACTTGGATGCCTTTCATAGGTCATGAGTATTTGGAGGTCATGCTTTGACCGTGTCTCAGCTTCTGTCTGTGTCCCAGTCTGCTGCCATAATCAGTTATGACCTCACAGTCTTTCCTAAAGGTACAAATTCACTTGCCCATGACCCCTACTTTGATACCCTGCAACCACAAGAAACCATATGTATAAATGTACTTCTGTCTTGTTTCTGCTAGACCATTTGGTCACAGTGACACAAAATTAATTAGCATTCCAGTCCTTCATCAAGTTATCAACAAAATACTCAAGATGTTTCCATCCTTTGTGTTTTATGCTCACATGCAAATAGCAAATGAATTATGTATATTTCTAATAATCTTTCTATTTTGACTGCATTATTAGTAATGAAATAGTGTTAACTGTCTTACATGTAGAGTAGATGAATGCATTCATTATCAACCATAGCTAACTAATATGATAAGAATGAAATAAGTACTATAAAAAATTTGGTAAATTTTGAAAATACATTTACCCTCTTGCAAATATCTTTTTGGAAGCTTAATGTTGAATAAGCTCACCCCTCCCATCTCTTTCTGAACTCTGGCTGGCTGGTTCAGCTCAGCTGTTCTGGCTCAAAGTCCTCTCCAAGATGAAAATTCAATCAGGCTCCTCTGTTCTAACTTAATTGCTTTGCTTGGCAATCCTGACTCTGAATTCCACAAACTGAACAGCATTGACTTCCTGTACCTGAATTTAACTAAACTGCTCTGCATGCAACTGAACTCAATGGAACCAACTCCCAACTGCCTGACTCTCTCCCCCTCTGCTGTTCTTAAATAACTTCTCTTTCCTGTGCTATTGTTATGACAGTTAGACATGTCCTATCTCTGACTCATTTTGTCAAATCGCTTTCTCATTTGTAACTTTGTCCCTCAATTTGACATCACTTTCTAACATGGATGCTTTCTTCTACAAACTAACTTTACCTTAAAGATGTGTACTAAAGGCATGTCTGTATTACCCACAGAGCCAATAAAGGTGTGTGGCCTGTCTGCATTCCAACAGAATCGCACAGACCTACGTCTTTGGATGTGATCCCTTGACAGAGCAGCCATATTGCTGGATTAAAATTTCTGTATACCATATTTTAATTTAAATATTAGATACTTTATTTAAAAACACACTATTGTATATCTTCATCATTAAGATAAGAGCAGAGTTTTTATGGATACTGTAACTATTGTTAACCTTGGCTATGAAGATACAGGAACATAAATGTCATACATACACATATGTATGTCTTCCTAGTACTCGCTTAGGTTTTTTTGGCATCATAAGTACAAAGAAAAATGAGAGAAAGCTTATTATCCAAGCAGAAAGATCAGTTATATATTATTACATAATAAGGTATATCCATTTGGAATCATCACTTAATATACTTAATTCCAGAATTCTAGAAGCTGAGCCAAGAAAATTCTGTGTTCCAGGATAGCTTGTGCTATATAATGAAATCCTGTCTCAAAAAAGCAAACCTGAAGATCTCTCTGCATGGACTTTTGTTGACAGTCTACTACTGATAGACTGTTTTCGATGACTCTATGTGAAGGTGATGATTAAACCAACCAACATGCATCCTAAGCTCCTAAGCTTTGTAAATAAACCAGAACCTAAGTGTGCTTATTCCAATGAATAGTGGGTCACTAAATATATCCAAACTTATTTACATAATTAAATTTGATCAAATATTTTTTCTTTTATATATAAGAAGGAAATCTGACATAAAATGAAAAGAAAACAGCTTGAAAACAGTCAGAATAAAAAATCTCAGTTAGATTCTCATCTTTATGTTTCCTTTAGTTCTGTCTGGAACCTCAAAGGTCATTGGGTGATTACTTCCCTCTTTCCATGAAATTACTTTGTACATTCACCATGAAAACCCAGCTGAGAAATAGATGTTAAAATGAGAATCTGTTGATTTTCTCCTCAGTAAACCTAGATCTCAAATATCACAGTTTGCAGAGAAATCTATCCTGCCTGTGACAGGACTGGCCTGGGTATTCCATTCATCACATCTTTCTCTAAAACTTCTCTCCGGGCTGCAGCCTTTTTTCTTCATTGTGACAAAACTGATGTTACTAGGATCTATGGGAAATTGGTTCAGTAAATCAGGAAGCACTGACTGTTTTAAACAAAGATCAAATTTTCAGTTCTTTTAGTCCTTTTCCCTCCTTAGGCCAAAATGTGTAAATCATAGTTGAGAAAAAAATAATAAAGCCGATTTCTTTTTTTCATTTTTGGTACCTTTACACCTCCTGTCTCTTTTTATGGACTCCTGTGTAAGTGAAAAATGGAAAAGTTTTTACCGTATATTGTCACTTAGTAACTACCAGCAATGAGTATTACTCAAGGTTCTCTCTTGCTCTCTGTTTCATTTAGGGTTCAGTATCTATTATATATGTAAATCACTAACACGCAAGAAAAGGCTGAACATTTGCATGGCTTGCATTTGGCAAGCTGGAGAGTTCAAGTGAGAAAATGATGCAGTTTCAGTGCAAGTCAAGGTCAGACCTGATGGGGGACAAGATAAGCAGATTTTAGTATTCAGGTTTCTGCTGAACAGAAGTCTAGAGTTTTCTGCTGAGGGAGAATAGGGAAGTTAAAATGAGTTCTTCCTCCCTAGGCCTTTCCATCTATTAAAGTCTGCAGAGTGCATACAATTCTGCCTTCATTAAAACTTAGATCTCTAATCACAGGTCTATAATCTAATGTTTTGATTGTTTAGACAAAAACCTAAAATCTGGCAGTTACTCACTAATTTCTATGGTCTTTGCTTTCAAAAAGTATCTGTGTAGCATTTAAGAGTGCTTACAATTTGATCTTGTACAGTCATAGGTAAATCAGATATGAAGTTTCCAAGGATCCATATATTATTTGTGACAACCTGAATGTAGATAGGCATATAGCTTTATAGCAATGAAATCAGGCATGCTGATAAGAAGGCAAAATTGCACTGTAGGGATTTTTGAATATTTTCATTTTTCTTGGATGAGAATTCTATAAACATATATGTTTCAATCAGCTCATCTTCATCCCTACCATTTAAGTCCTTACTGTTCAAATCCACAACCAGCGCTCCCTCTAAATTCCATGGCTATCCCCTGCCCTGGTTTCTGGTTTCTCTCTCTCTCTCTCTCTCTCTCTCTCTCTCTCTCTCTCTCTCTCTCTCTCTCTCTCTCCTTAATGGTGTCAGTACATGTGTGAGTGTAAGACCATAGTGTGGAGCATGAAGTCACTGGCCACATCCCTCAACAGAACTGACTCTCCATAAATTGCCAATGACTTCTCCGCAAATAGTGGGATATCTGTATTTTAATGAATTTGACATCTGTGGCTCCACTTTTGTTGTTCATATTTAACCCACTATAATTGATTCCATCACAATATCTATGTTTTTCTTAAGTAATATTACAACATTCTTGTCTCACAGTTACTTCACATCATAAAATCAAATACACTTCATTTTTACTTCCATTTACTCACTAAATAATCTGGACCATGTGTTCTTCCACTAATAGAAACTAGTTTATGAGAAATTCATTCACTTCCTTAGAGTTCTATTTAACTTGAGAGAGTCATCAGTTTATCTTACATCTTTCTCTTATATTGAAACCAAACACATTACTTAGGGGTTTAGTGCTTTTATTTTGCTCAGACTTTTATTTAATCTCTTTCTTCTAACAACTCTTACCACTCTGTGTTCTTTAGCACTCTTGATTCATTGCAGAAATCATTAAATTATGTTTTGTGACATGCCTTAATATATTTTGGAAATAGTTTAGATCATTAGACACAAAGGGCTACTGTGTTATTTTATGAACACTGTTGTACTGATATCATTTATGATAATGCTTTATTTCATGTTTTCATTTTCTTAATTTAGTGAGGTGTTCATTTGATAAGATAAGTAGGGATTTTAGAATCAATAGTTAAAGGACCATTAGAAAGAAAAACACCTCCTATAAACCTGAAGACATTTGTTCCTCTTGAATAGTATATGCAAAATCTCCACTCTAGACAGTCTATAGCTATAACAGAAGTTGCTGGTGTAAGTGATTTAAGTATAATATACAATTCTAAATATTTACCTTTCATGTTTATATAATTTGTTTTATGCTATTTTATTCTTGATATGCTCATATTTTTAAAAATTGACCTTATAGTGAAAACTTTAAATGATTCAGCTCCAGGGATCTGATATCTCTGGCCTTCAGAGGCACATAATATGAAGTGAATAACCATCAGACCCCTTCCAACACAACACACACATACACACAGAAACACACACAACACACACATATAACACTCCCACACAGATCATATATACACAGACACCATGGACAGACACACACAAAAACACACACTTCTGCATCCACACACAATACACTCATGCACACTCATATAGACACACATATACAACACAAACACATAATATTTATAAAGTTTTTAAAATTTGTTTATTCATTTTACCTCTCGACTACAACCTCCTCCCTCCCCTCTTCCCAGTCCCAGCCTCATAAACTAAACTACACACCAGAAGGAATTGGTCAGATAAGTACAAGTGTTTTTAAGAATGCAGATTTGTAGGTATTCAGTTCATGGATAGGATATGAACACCATAAAATATCACTTGAAGAATGAACTCAGAAGATATCTATCAGTGATGAGAAAAGCACACTTACTTTCTAAGGGCCCAATGGAGGAAACATTAGGTAGTAATGAAGTGATCATCAGGACGGAACGTTTAGGACAGACATTTTGGCGGTTCATTAAAAAAGTTGTATTTGTTATATATAGGGAGTTTTAAACACTGACTCAAATATAATTCCTCCCAACTTTTAAAATTTTCATATTAAACCAGAAATTTCTTATTTTCTCTTTTATTGAAAGAAGATATTTTTCTTTTATTCTTTTTAAAAATTTTTATTAATTATTCTATTCGTTTACATCTCAAGCGATACCTCACTTTCCAGTTACCCCCTCCACCGACACCCCCATCCCATGATATCCCACTCGCTGGTTACCCCTCTGCCACCACAACCCCCATTCTACATCTGCCCTCTACCCTCCCTTTGCCTCTATGAGAGTGCTCCCCCACCCACCCATACTCTCCCACCCCACTGTTCCAGCATCCTTCTCTTCTGGGATATCAAACCTCCCCGGGACCAAGGGCCTCCCCTCTCATTGCTGTCTGGCAAGGCCATCCTCTGCTACATAAGTATCTGGAGCCAAAGATATGAAAGGAGATATTTTTCATGCAGTACAGTGTGATATATTATCCTGTCTCTTGAATCCTCAAAGATCATCTGTACCTTCCCTCCTATCTGATTCCTGAAACCCTTTGATCTTTCATCCAGTCTTAACGTGAAGCAATGTGCCTAATAGTATTGCAACTTGATCTGGCATTTTTGGTTGATATCCATGGGAAACCTGTCCTTGTCTGAAGGGAAATGGAAGAGGAGTGGTTTGAGAGGTAGGAGATGTAAGACAGGAAGGGTTAGAGGAAGTGGAAGGTGGAGGGACGGAGGGGAAACTATGGTCTAAATGTGAGGGAACAAATTAATTAAAATTTGTATTTCTGGTTTCAGCAAAGACCCAAAGCTATTGGCTTGTTGAGGGAAATTAATAGTAGTAGTAATACTAATAGTAATAATAAAACAAATTAGAATAGAACAAGCAAACAAAGAGAAGAAAATTGTCAAAGTAAAAGCACACAGGGCACCATTGCACATACGAACTCACATGGAAACAATGGCAGCAGCATAGGCCAAATTAGATCTGTGTCAGGTGATATCATTGCACTGATAGGAGAAGTGGATACAAACCCCACTGCTAACTTAGCAGCTACCTCCCATTTATAACCACTTACAAATTAAAATTTCCATTTTTTAAAGAAAGTTTGCTTAATATCAAAAAATGAAATATTACCACAGCACAAGCCTGGATGTTTTAACATTGTAGTCTTAGACTTTATCTAGTATATGCCTATATATTCTTATATATTAATAGGCATAATTTTCTATATTATTTCATGGTTTTCAAGTGAAATAAGAATATCATAAATATCCACCATGCTTCTTTTGTGGGTATTATATTATTGTTTAGTGTTATTCTATAGTAAAAAATTTGTATTTTATGGTAGCATTTGATAATTGTTTGGCATTTTGATTTTTGAAGTCTATTTTTACATGACATTTTAAATTAAGTTTTACTTTAGCAGTTAGACTTTTAGTAGAATTAAATTGATCTGAATATACATATGTTTATGTTTGGTGGAATGCTCTTTTTTAACATAATATTTTTAAGGCAACATTGATTTTATCTATGTATAGTCTATATTATCTATCTATCTATCTATCTATCTATCTATCTATCTATCTATTATCTGTCTATCTGTCTGTCTATCTTTCTTTCATACATAACATCTAAACTTCAGTTTTCCTTCTGTCCACTCCTCCCAGTCTCTTCCTTCCAAATCTTCCCTTTTCCCCCGATTGACTTCTTTATTTTTCCTTCAGAAAAAAACAGACCTCCCAAGGATATCACCTGAACTACATTAGGACTATGCTTTAGAAGTTAAAAATAAATTCTCTCTCTAGCTCATAAATTCCTCTTCCTAGCTAATCTTAAATTTAAATGAATAATTGGTTTTTCTATGGATATGTTGTTCTTCTAGAAATTTTATTTTTCTGGGAAGAGTGAACAGTCTAACGCTTATTATGTTTTAAAATTTGGAAACATATTTTAACTAATTCTTGGAGTTTATTAGGTGCACACAATATGCTTTCTGTACATTTGCTCCCTTTTCTCCACAGACTCCTTTCAGATCAACTCCTCATTTTGCAAATCTCTCTCAGTTTTGCATCCTATTATATTTATAAGCCACAGTCTAATTTATGCATCCTATGCACTCATGGGAATGAAGCCATTCAGTGCAAGTTGCACATACTTAAAGTAAAAGAATTCCTCCTCTGCCAGAATCCCCTATGTTACTAGTTGTTCAAGTTAGTGCTGGGAGGTTTAAGCTCCTTCTCCTTCCTGCTAAGATGTTCAGTGGATTGATGTTTTTCATGTCTTCTTCAGGCAGCTCCCATTTATTTCTTGTTCAGCTGGCTCTCATTTATAACCTTTTGCAAATTAAAATTTTCGTTTTTTTAGAAAATAAAATGAAACGTTACTACAGAAGAAGCCTGGATGTTTTAACATTGTAGTCTTAGACTTTAGCTAGTATATGTATATGCCTGTACATGCTTATATATTAGTAGGTATAATTTTATATATTGTTACTTTGATTTCAAGTGAAATAAAAATATCATAAATACCCACTATGCTTCTTTTGTGGGTATTATATTATTATGAGTATTATATTATTATGAGTATTATATTATGATGAGTTCATGAGTTCTATCACATCCAGGGACAGTTTTACTCTGATCTTCCCAGACTTTTAGTACTTACAATATTTTGGCCCTTCTCTTATGTGCCTTTCCCTAAGATTTATAAAAGGATATGATAGTGGTTGGTCACCTCTGTACCATCTGTTCCACACTAGCACCATGAGGACAAATTGTACCATTTCATACTAGTTATTATTGTAGCTCACAGGGCTCATAGATGGGTAAGATTGGTGATCACTTTTACTACAGCAGTTTGCTTATTACCTTTCAGTACTATAAAACTATCCACAAAGTAAGGATGCATTCTGACTTTAGTTTTCCATGTCCTATGGACAATGTATGTGGCATCTTCAGCAATAGGATATTACCTGTAATTTCTACTGAGCAGCCAAGATCAAGGCAATGAATTGTATTATATTACTGCTCTCTATACTACCCTTGGCCAACAACTGGACAGAAAGTACCTCACATCTGGCATTGGACTTTATATTTGGCCATCTATGGTTACAGAGACAAGTATTATTGGCTGTGTAGGTAACTCCAATTAAAACTACACGTGCACACAGACACACACACATACACACAAGGAGGAAGGGAGAGAGAGAGAGAGAGAGAGAGAGAGAGAGAGAGAGAGAGAGAGGAGAAAGAGAAGTGCTATAATATAGTGGGTTACAAAAAGAAATTTTCTTGGCTTTAAAATGAATGTCAGCTGAAAATCATACACTCAAATCTTTTCTTTCAAAGTAAATAGCCAGGATTGGCTATGGGACTCTAAGTTTTCAGCCCTGTCAGAAATCCAGAGTTACTGAGTTAACTAAAATTATGGGAAGCACAAAGCATAGCTTCTAAAACTTAGCCAATTTATAGAGACCACTGAACACCTGGACAGTCCCTATACTACAAAACATTAGAGCATCTGATCTTCAGCCTTCTGGCCCAGGATCATCTGACAGACCTAGTAATGCAGAATTATTAAGGGATGATTACTCAGTCTAGGCAGACATAATCAGTCGACTATTCTGCAAGAGTGTCCTTTTCTGGACAGTAATTTGTCTGTAGATGAAAGGAGGCAATTCTTGCCTAGTGGCTGTCTCACCACAACTGGAGTAACTCCAAAGATGCTCAATTTCTTCTTAGAATCCAATACAGGAATCTGTCAGGAGCAGACAGATGTCTATTCAAAATGAACATTAATACAGAAATGTTTGAAACGTCAATTGTGTGGACTTCTGAAGTTTTGAAAACCAACTATCTATGTAAGGTAATCTGGACTGTTGTCTGTTTTCTGAGTGTTGTCTCCACTCAGCTATTTCTAAATAAAATATAGAAAATACCCTAACAATAAACTCCAAGCCATGAATTTGCTATAGTCCCTTAACTCACAGGCTAACCATCGCAAATCAGTTGCAAAAGTTAAAGAAGTACTGGGTCTAGGCCTTGTATTCCTAAATGTGTTATATAGGCACAATGCCTATGAGAGTATCAATATTCATCTCACTTTTATGTTAATAAGAAGCCTGTACCAAAGAAAACCTTAAATTTGAAATCAAAGTAAATTTTGTACCACTTAAGAAATTATAACTTTATCTTGATAATAATTATACAGATTTCTACCAATAGGTTATGGCTATGCAATAAATCCTAGCTACTCCTTTCTATTTCCACAAAAGCTGCTACTTTTCCCTAGAAAGACAGCCCAAAAAAAGCCAGGTCCAGAACTAAGTGTTTTAGTTAGGAGAGATGACAGAGGTTCTGGTTAGTCAACAAAATGATGGACTGGGTATTAGGACTATCTTGTACCTCACTGGTACAAATTGGCGCAATTATGCTCTAATTGTATTTTGAGAAAAAAGTTATATTTTAACAGGAAGGGTGATATGTAGGAGGAGCTAAGGTGAGAGGGGTACTGAGAGAAAGAGAAGGAATAAGGAGAGGAGGAGAAGAAGGAGAGGAGAAGCTAGGTGATGAGAGAGAGAGAGAGAGAGAGAGAGAGAGAGAGAGAAAGAGGGGGGGGGGATGGAGGCAGATGTTCACATGTCTTCACCAGTCAAAGATAGCTGATATATCTAGGTTGGGTATTGGGTTACACTTCTGATTGAGCATTACTAAACTTATAAAGCCTTTGACTAACATTTTTAAAAAGTGTAGAAAAGCAAAAAAAAGGGGGGGAATGGGATAGGGGTTTTCTGGGGGGGAATGGGGAAAGGGGATGGCATCTGAAATGAAAATAAAATATCCAATAAAAAAATAATAACAATTTAAAAAAGAAATTTCAAAAGTCCTCAGTGTTAGTCATCCCTCCACCTTAACCCTGCCAATCCTCTCATCCTTCTTACAACTTTCTCCCTGGTGCTTACCCTCACTTCTGTAATTGGTATTCTAATGTTCTTTCTCCTTCAGCAATGTAAAAGGAAGAGATTTAAAGTTTTGCATCTAAATTCAACACCATTCTCGAATCTCTTTCAGTGCTGAAGCTAAAGTATAATATGTAACACAGAGGAGAAACCACAGAGCTGATAAGAGTCATGTAATAGGTCATTTCTTTTAGGATTATATTTTTGATAATTCCTTGAAGAAGCCTTGGGACACAGACTGGCCATCCTTTTGGAATAGAAAAGAGAGATTTTCTTGACCTAATGTGGAAAACTCTCCTTGTAACATTCTACAAGAACAACATGGTCATAATCTCATTACCAATACATAAGAAGAATAGGAACAGCACGCTCAGGTATATGAAGGTATATGTATGGGACTGTAAAGAAGCAATTAATTTCAATTAGCCACTCCATAAATTTAAGAGACAACCTTTAATCCTAAGATTATTTGAGATTAAAACTTTAATTAGTTTCTATCCCTCATAAAGATAGTAATTAAACCCTTAATCCTAGGATCTCAAAGTCAATCAGCAAATAAATCCAAACTTTTTCTAAAAAATTATGCACATATGAGTTCCCTCATTTACAGGAAAAACCGTAGTTTCACGAGAATTGCAATCCAATCATAGACAGAAAACAAACAGCCCATCTCCACTGGTATGCTTTTCTGTTATCACAACATTTAAATGATTATAAAAATATTAAAATAAATTTAAATGTTAGACATCTTTAGATAACCCATTGAGTTTTATTTTGAACTTTGATAATTCTACGAAGTGGGATCATTAGCAGTCTCTTTTACAAAAACTGAAAAGCATTTACTTAAAATTAAATATGTAGATATTTTCTTCAAAGCACTACTGTTGATATTGAATGAGTTATTTAAAAGCTTAACGTTACTATCAAACTAACATATCAGTGAATAATAAAATAGTATGTATATTATATTAAAGTACAGGATAGATGTTTAATACAAATAATTCCTTTGAATACATAGTTCACACACAAATATAAATATATTCATTTATGTACTTTTATATCTATGGCAGCATATTTTTATCTTGATGTACTGATCTTGATGTACTGATGGCAAGAGTTTTGAGTACTTGAAAATGTATTTACTGACCAAAGGAAGTGTCCATCTAAACTCTTTTGGCTTCTCCTGAGCTCAAGACAATTAGAACAGACAAAAAAAGAAAAAAACAGAAAAAAAGACACACTAAGTACAGGAACTGTTATAAGATCCAGAAACTAAAGGTGCCAAAATTTACATAGCTGCCACAGAGTGCGTAAACATTAAATGGCACTATTCTCATGTACACATAAAAAATTCATCTGTCACAGACTTTTCCTTGGGCTGAAGGTATAGCTCAGTGTTAGACTGTTTACCCTGCAAGCAGAATACTCTGTTCTGTCTCAGCCACACACATGTACACACACACACACACACACACACACACACAAATACACATTTACATACATATTCATACTCACACACACATGCACACTTTGCATATAAACACATACGTATACACACATATGCACACAATATACAGATACACACATCTCACACATGCACACTCGTGCACACTTACACACTTACATAAGCATACACACTCTCACACATGCACACACACTAATACTTTCACAATACATACTCACACAGTCCCACAGCACTCATACACAAAACTCTAAAATAACAATTTATTATTGTGTTGAGGCAAAAATTAAACCTCTTATAAAATTAATAACAATAATTATTCACAGTTGACTTTGCATTTATTGCAGTAATTCCCTGTATAGATAAAAAATGTAAAACTCAGATTCTATATTCATTTTAAATTTGAGTTGTAACTATTCTACCCTTTTTACAAAACCTACAAAGTTTCTCCCTGAATTACAGAATGTTAATTCAAAATGTACTTCAAAGTGCTATTTCAGTCAAAATCCCAAAATCCATGGGCGGTCTAGTGTCAACAAGTAGTATACCAATTTTTAAAAACATTTGGATAACTTCACTGTTTAAAATAGAATTTTAAAATCTGTGTTATAAACATAAAGAATAAAACAAAATTAGAACAGGTAATAGGTTTAAAATTAGTATATATAACTTTTGGATATGAAAAATATAATTGTGATGACTTGAAATCCTGAAATATACGTTAACTGGCAGAAAAACCCAGTTAGCACTCAGGCTTGTCAGAAGACACTATTAATGATGTTAACAACATGATGGAACAGGAGTTTCAAGGATTTCTGCTCACAAAATCTTCAAGTTGAACAACTATCTACATACAAAGTTGTGGCCATAACGATTAAAAGAATTTTCTTTAAGGAATGAGACCTGACTTTATCATACCTGAAAGAGAACAGAAATAAAAAAAAAAAAAAAAAAGAACAACACTTTTAAAAATGTGCTTTAGCTGTGTGAGCTCTGTCCTAAGGTCGAAGAGAGGGGACTATGTGCCGAGGTCAGTGAAGTAAGTGAATGTCTGAACCAGCAGCTGAGACTATGGTAACTCTCATGAGCAATAGCAGAACTACGCTGACCCAAAGGTCTCCAGCTCCTACTTGATTCATAGTAGCTCAGCTAGAAAGCTGATCTAAGTGAATCTCAGACTCCACAGATGAATAATTAGAGAAAGTGTGACCAAGCCAATACAGAGACAAATCTGCTAGATAACAACACTAATACAGAACAGAAATAGATGGAACTAAATCTCCCAAGAATGCCCCTCCAAGGAAAAGGAATTGTCCATTGTTAATGGCACAAAATAAATTCATTACTGCTAACAGACAAATGTTTCATTCCCTAAGAGAACATAATTATTATGACATTTACTGAAACATACACTTTATAACACATGAAACAACAGTTAATTGGTCTGACTCTCATCCCGTCATATTTTAAAGCTACCCTTTTAAAAATGATAGATTGAGTAAGTGAAGCAAACACATAAAATACGCTAAGAAAAGAATTAAATGCTAAGGAAATGGTCAAGTTGCTCTAGCACTTGATTCAGAAACCTGACACACCCAGTTCAGTGTTCCTTAAACAGTGATGGTGAATCTGTCATACTAGCTATGACAAACCAACCAGCATCCTTGGGGCTTGGTAAACAGATATCCTACCTTTTTGGTAAGGTTCTCATCCAATGAGAGAGATTCTGTCACAAATAAGATGTAGAAGTCACCTGAAGAATGAGATCTGAGGATTCCCTGTGGTTTCCACACATACATACACTCAATGTAAACACAAAGAAACAAATGTATATATTGGCACACATACTAATCATGATATGTTAGTTACATACAGAATATGCATCCAATCATATAGCACTGATGTAGGAATCAGTTTCCTAAACTGAGTACATTATTGCTCAGAAAATCAATCAATTACTTTTATGAAAATAGCAACATTCAGAAGCATTTCTATTGCAAATCACTGTTTGAATTTATTTATGAGAAATTTTTATGAAAAACACATGCATTTGAACACTGAAAACTCCTTTGAAATACCAATATTCCAAAATAAATCTAAACTGTATAAGAAATGGCAAAGAAATGTATCCTAATATGGATTTTAAACAGCTTTACAAGTTCATACATTTTAAAAAACCTATAACGTGTCCATTTTTGTTTGCTTTTCACCAGTGCTGTTCAATTCTGTTATCTTTTATGTTTTAGTGTGTGTATGTGTGTGTTGTCAGGATGTGTGTGTTTGTGTATGTCTCTGTGTGTGTTTGTGAGAGTATATGTGCATGTACCTATATGCATAATCATGCTTCATGTTTCCAGTAGTTTATACGCTATGAACCAATATCTAAACAGAAGGAATGGATATAAATTACATAGAAGAAGCAGTAAAAAAGTCATATAAAATAGTAATCTCTAATTTAAGTATTAATTAACACATAAAATTATCCTGAAACTATAGAGAAATGAAAATATTTACATGCTTTCAATAATTCATAATTCAATGATTTACTAAGATTCTATCTATAGCATAAATTAATTTTCTATTAATTGTATTCACAAATCATATAAGCATTCAGACATTATATCTTTTAATAAATTACAGATTAGTGAATAAGTACAAAGATTACTTTTGAAGACATCCTGTTACCTGAACTATGAGACTATTGGTATTATTAATGGTAAACTCTAGTGTTTACTATTAATTTGACAAGTAAGCAAATTTTTCCTATAATAAGAAAAATGTACTTTAGTTCCAAAACATATTTTACTCTCCATCATTCACCAAAGTTGAAATTGCCGGTGGATCAAAAATAACATCTTAGAAAACAAAACTCTCTACTTTCTATAAGTACCACATGCTAACCGATTGGAGCATCCTGCCCTCTACTTTCTGAGTATAACCTATATAATTTCCATAAAATAAATGAATTTCAGTTATCTTGTGCTTTTTATCTTTATAATAAAGTGATGCTAATATTATTTTTAAATATCTAGAAATAATTACCTTAAGTCTAACATTTTCATATTGATAGATGTAAAAGAATGTCAAAATATGTGTGCCCTAAAGAAACTTTCAAAATAGAAATCAACAACTAGATTTTTTTTAGGTCAGTAATTTAGATAATACCATTTAAAATGTAGTAACTATGTTTTCATGTCATTTAAAGGGAAGTAAAACTGTAGAATTTTACAATATGCAGATCTCTCCTCAAACCATTTTGTTTTCTTCCTTTTGTCCAAAAGAAGAAAAAAAAAAGAAAAAAAGGGAAAATTGTAAAACTGTACCTGTTCGTTAAAAAAAATGTAGTATAAAATCAATTTCATTTTAAAATGTAGTTTGTCTTTTCTATTTTTCTGCCTCATTTTCATAAGCATTCACTGGCTTACTTCCAGTAAGAAGCAATCTAGCTTTCAACGTTAGCAATACAGAATTGGCCACAATATCCAGACAGAGTATATGCACACTTTAGATAAAATCATGACACAAATGGAAACAAATCATTTTAGAAAAAAAAAATAAGTTGAGAAGCTTCAAATGGGAGGAATGAAAGTTATCTTTTAAATCCTTGAAATTCTAGTATTATTCTCTTTTGATTTGGAAATTGTCATTATTTGCAAAATGGTAGGGTATAAAAATGCTTAACAGCTTTTTATATGTGTGTGTGTGTGTGTGTGTGTGTGTATACACATGCAATTATACTAGCTACTTATGCCTCTTCTGTAGTGATATTAAAAGCAAGCATTACCAAAAGACGCTGCGCAAAAGATTTAAAACTACATTAAACATGGTAAGTGATGAAGGTTGGAAGAATCAGATTAACCTGTTCAAGCAATAAACAGAGTTTCTTAAATAATTCTTATGAAAGATAGCATTTTGAATTAATTTTTAAAAGACACCTAGAATTTGACTGTTGGGCTGTAGCATGCCCATGGGTGTTGGTCCCATGTCTGCTTGCAGACATCAGGCTATGAGAAGCTGTGGAACTCCACTTCAGGGGTGGAAACACAGTCTGGGTCCCGCAAGGAGCCAGGGCTCTTTGATTAGGGGTACCTGGGCCAAAGCAGCTGGAACTGACTGGTTCTCAGGCCTTGGGCTCTCAAGGGCAGCTGAGAGGCCACTGGAGGGGGAGAAGCTCCAGCTGCATCCTACAGGGAGGGGCCTCTTGGTCAGTGCAACTCGCTTGGCTGGGTCACAGCTGCTAGGCTTACCTTGTTGAGTTGGTGGTTTCCTTAGCTAGAAGGCAGAGAGGTTATCAGTGGGAGATTAGAAGGCGGCTCTTTAGTTGACGACCTTCTGCATGGATACCCACAGCAGGCCCCAAAGAAGAGAGATAGTCCATGGTCTTAAATACGGTCTTAAGATACTGATTGTCATGGCAGAAAATGGATGAAGCTATACCCTGGTACTCTGAGGAGGGGGGGCGGTGCTGAGGTTAAATACCTTTTTCAAGGAGGAGGGTCTGGGAAGAAATGTTTAATTGGCTACTGTCCTCTGGCCTTTAGGTATCTCATTAATATTGAGATCTGTCTTGAGGCTCTGTGGCTTGTAGTCATGCCCTCTATCTGTGCTATGTGATGGTGACCAATGGCCTTAAACCTCTCTGTGGGAGGCTATAGGTATTTGAAAGGATCCAGGGGCCCAGGAGCAAAGTCAAACTCCTACAGTCCCTGAGGTTCTCCAGAGTTCAAAGCCTGTTCTACCAGGTACACAGCTGCCTCTCACAGCCCCACATTTGACTATAAGAATAAATAACAACATTTTTCAAATTTCAATAAGAGCTTAAAGACAGCAATCAAAAGATGCAGTGGAAAACTGAGGTTTTTTGCAGGTTCAATTGTTTGGTGTGCATCTATCTTTGGAAAATTGTTTTAAATATTTTATGTTCATTTTAATGTAGCTGCCATGGTCTGTGTGCATCCAAAGCCCATTGATGCCAGAAGTGTTAGCCAGTTCATTTGGAATTATAGTTATGAGCAGTTATTCAACACCCAAAGTGCTGGATACTGAGAACTGAACTCAAGACCTCTGTAGTTGTAGCAAATTCTATTACCCACTATTACCCACTGAGCAATCTCTCCAGATTCCACAGGCCTGCCTCTCTCTCTCTCTCTCTCTCTCTCTCTCTCTCTCTCTCTCTCTCTCTCTCTCTCTCTCTCTCTTCCTCCTTCTCTTCTTCCTTCCTTCCTTCCTTTCTTTCTTTCTTTCTTTCTTTCTTTCTTTCTTTCTTTCTTTCTTTTGTTCTTTCTCTTTCTTTCCTTTTTAAAATCAATTCCTCACTTTATAGCCTTAGATAGCTATGACATCATTTTTTTAGGCCAGGTTTGCTTCTAACTCATAAAGATCAACTTTTTTCACCCTCGTGAATTCTGGATTAAACAGGTAAGTTCACCTTTCTCAGTTTCATTAAACTTTTGCCTAATGAATATGAACATGAGTTTCAAAGAGAAGAATGATGCTAATTATTTCTTCAGTAGAGTCAATTTAATTGGGGAAATGCACAGGGATCTCTTCATAGTCATGTTTTTTTTTTTTTTTTTTTTTTTTCAAAAACAAAGTTTAGAGACCACAGGGGTAGAGAAGTGACACTAGAGTTTTGCCTTATTCTTACTTTTTTCTATTTTTACTTAGTTTTTTTTTAAAATTTTGATTATATTCTTCTCCTCTTTCTAGTCCTTCCACATACTCTTTCCCTTCTTATCCACTCAATTTTAAATTATTCACTCAAAAACACAAACAAAAGTAACCAAATAACCAATACTCCCCAAACAAGAGCACAAACAAGAAATACAAACCAACAGCAACTATGGAGCCTATATTGGTCAACTACTCTAAAGCATGAGCCTGAACTGGTGGTTGATATGCCCACTGTCACTCATTGGAGAAAACTGATTTTTCTATGAGCAAGTATAAATTTCGATTTTGTTAACATTAATGCTAGTGGCTAAATTTTAACTCATTTTTATTGGTTATTTGATTCATTTACATTTCCAATGTTATCCACCAGTTTTCCCTCTGCAAACCCCACATCCAGTCTCCCTCCCCACTGCTTTTATGATGGTGCTCCCCAACTCAAACACCTATCTACTCCCACTTCCCTGCCCTATCATTCCCCTATACTGGGGCATTCAGCATCCACAGGACCAAGAGCTTTTGCAAACCCTTTCATCTCTTTTAGTACTTCCCCTAACTCTGCCTTTGGGGTCCGCTTGCTTAGTCCGATGGTTGGCTGCAAACATCTGTATCTATATTGGTTAAGCTCTGGCAGAGCCTCTCAGGGGACAGCTATATCAGGTCCTGTCGGCAAGTGCATCTTGTCATCAGCAAGAGTGTCTGGGTTTGGTGTCTGTAGATGGGACATTCTCTGGATAGCCTTTCCTTCAGTCTCTGGTCTACTCTTTGTCCCTGCATTTCTTTTAAACGGGAAAAAAACTAGGTTAATATTTTTGAGGTGGATGGGTGGCTCCATCCCTCACCAGGTGGCCATGCCTAACTTCTAGATATGGCCTGTTCAGATTCTCTCCCCTTTGTTTGGCATTTTAGCTAATGTCATCCCATGGATCCTGGGACCCTCTTGCTTTCTTGGCATCTGGGACTTTCTAGAGGCTACATGCATTTCGCCATCCCCCTTTCCTGTACCCAAAAGATGCTCTAACATATAACAAGAACACATGCTCCACTATGTTCATAGCAGCCTTATTTATAATAGCCAGAAGATGGAACGAACCCAGATGTCTCTCAACAGAGGAATGGATACAGAAAATGCTGTACATTTACACAATGGAGTTCTATTCAGCTATTAAAAGCAGGGACTTCATGAAATTCACAGGCAAATGGATGGAACTAGAAAATATTATCCTGCATTAGATAATTCAGTCACAAAAGAACACATGTGGTATGTATTCACTGTTAAGTGAATATTAGGCAAAAACAAAACAAAACAAAGCTTGGAATACCCACAATACTACTCACAGACCATATGAAGCTCAAAAAGAAGGAAGACCAAATTATGGATGCTTCAGTCCTGTGTAGAAAGGGGAACAAAATAATTATGGGAGGTAGAATGAAGGAGGGATCTGGGAGGGGGAGAAGAGAGGTAAAGAAAAGGTGGGCAGGATCAGGCATGGGGGAAGAAAGGGGAGAATTACAGGGGTCCAGGAAATTGAACAAAGGTATGTACATTTAAATTCATTAGTTCATTCATTCATTTAAAAAATGTAACAAGAGAAAATATAATAAGTTAAAAACCAAAATATTTCACGTTGAAGTTTGACAAGACAGACTAACAGAAAAAATAGTGTCTAAAAGTGAGAATGATGTTCTGGGATCCACATGTTCGCACACTCAGGAATCCCATAAAAACACCAAAAGCCATAATATACGAATGGAGCATGTAATGAAGATCAGTGCAGGCTTTGTGCATAGTGTTTCAGTCTCTTCACAAGATGTTCTGCTCATTTTGATTTAGGAGGACTTGTTTCTTGATATCTTTTATACATCCTCTAGCTCTTATTTCTTTCTGCCTACTCTTCTGTAAGTTTCACTGAAATCTTTGGAGAAAAATTTAATGGAGACATCCTATTTAGGACTGAGTGGTCCAAGTTCTCTCACTGATTGTGTAAGAGCACCTACCAATCTGCTGTGGGAGGAAGCTTCTGTGATGATATCCAAATAAGAGAGACTGGAAAAAGTTATAAGACAAGTGGAAGATGAAAAAATTCCCTACTATGCAGGTTAACTCTCTCACTGCTGAGAAGTCCAAAAGTATTTTCCAATGATGTATACACAGGTGAAGAATGGTTTTCCAAGATTGAATCCAATGTTGAGAATGATTTATGTTTTATACCCAGAAATGCAGCTTGGTAGATTTCAGAATTAACTAATGATTTCAATTTCTATTTCATGAAGTGATGAAATCTATTTTCATGGTTTTTGATCATGGATTGGTATTAAAAATAGGCTTCCAGCCTCAAATATTCTTTCAAATCTAGTTCTCAGGGAATGAATTTTTTCATTGTCATCTATATATCTTGAATTCTTAGGACCATCCTGTCAAGAAACTGAATGATGAGAAAAAAAAGTCAAGAAAATTGTTCATTTCATCCAGATTTTCTTAGAAGCAGAACAAAATAATCATGGGAGCAAATATGGAGACAAAGTGTGGATCAGAGATGGAAGGAAAGGCCACCAAGAGACTTGGGGATCCATCCCATATACAGTCACCAATCCCAGACACTATCATGGATGCCAAGAACTGCATGCTGACAGGAGCCTGATATAGTTGTCTCCTGAGAGGGTCTGCCAGAGCCTGACAAACACAGAAGCAGATGCTCACAGTCAACCATTGGACTTAGCACAGGGTCCCCAACAAAGGAGTTAGATAAAGGACTGAAGGAGCTGAAGGGGTTTGGAACCCATAAGAAGAACAATAATATCAACCAAAAAGAACCCCCAGAGCTCCCAGGGACTAAAGCACCAACCAAGGAGTACACAGGAAGGAACTCATGGCTACAGAAGCATATGGAGCAGAGGATGACCTTGTAGGGCATCAGTGAAAGGAGAGGCCCTTGGTCCTGTGAAGGCTTGATTTTCCAATATAGGGTAATGCCGGGGCAGGGAGGCTGAAGTGGGTAGGTGGGTGTTGGAACACCCTCATAGAAGCAGGGGGGTTGGGAGAGGAGGTTTCTGGGAACGGGGGTGGGAGGAAACAGAGAAAAGAAATAACATTTGAAATGTAAATAAAGAAAATATCTAATAAATAATACTTTAAATTATTTTTTAAAAAAAGAAAGAAAAAAGGACAAGGTAAATTTTTGTTGTAGTTTACAGTTAATGAACAATGCTATACAGATGAGTCATATGCACAATGCAGTCAACCTGAACAGTGAACTAGACAAAAGGATATAAAACACCAAATTTGGTATGATTTTGTTTTGCAGGAAGACTTAACAGAAACATAATGAAACAAGTGCTTTCTTTTATTTATAAAATATTTTTGTCATTATATGTGCCTACTTGTAGAATCAAGGATGTACAACGAATGCATACTTCATATAATATACATGCATATGTTTAGTGAAAGCTAATATGTCTCTTAATTTTCTTTTTGAAGAAGGTCTGTGTTCAAAAGCAAGGATGTTTTCTCAGTGTAAAAATAGTCATACATTGTGTAAATCCTCTGTTGAAGGACATCTGGGTTCTTTCCAGCTCCTGGCTATTATAAATAAGGCTGCTATGAACATAGTGGAGTATTTGTCCTTATTATATCTTGGATCATCTTCTGGGTATATGCCAAGGAGTGGTATAACTGAGTCCTCAGTTAATGCTATGTCCAATTTTCTGAGGAACTGCCAGACTAATTTCCGGAGTGGTTATACCAGGTTGCAGTCCCACCAACAATAGTGGAGTGTTTCTCTTTCTCTACATCCTCACCAGCATCTGCTATCACCTGAGTTTTTATCTTAGCCATTCTGACTGGTGTGAGGTGGAATCTCAAGGTTGTTTTGATTTGCATTTCTCTGAGGAGTAAGGATATTGAACATTTTTTTTTTTTTTTAGGTACTTCTCAGCCATTCAAGTTTCCTTAGTTGGGAATTCTTTCTTTAGCTCTGTACCCCAATTTTAGTAGGGTTATTTGGTTGTCTGAAGTCTAATTTCTTGAGTTCCTTGTATATATTGGATATTAGCCCTCTATCAGATGTAGGATTGGTAAAGATCTTTTTTCAATCTGTTGGTTGCCATTTTGTCCTATTGACAGTGTCCTTTGCTTTACAAAAGCTTTGCAATTTTATGAGGTCTCATTTGTCAATTCTTGAACTTAGAGCATATGCCATTGATGTTCTGTTCAGAAACATTTCCCCTGTGCCCAGGAATTCGGGGTTCTTTCCCAACTTCTCTTCTATTAGTTTCAGGGTATCTGGTTTTATGTGAAGGTTCTTTATCCACTTGGACTTGAGTTTTGTACAAGGGGATAAGAATAGATCCATTTGCGTTCTTCTACATACTGAACTCCAGTTAAACCAGCACCATCTGTTGAAATTGCTGTCCTTTTTTAACTTGACAGTTTTATCTCCTTTGACAAAGATCAAGTGACCTTAGGGGTGTGAGTTCATTTCTGGATCTTCAATTCTATTCCACTGATCTCCTTGCCTGTTTCTATAGCAATACCATGCAGTTTTTATCACTATTGCTCTGTAGTACAGTTTGAGGTTAGCGATGGTGATTTCCCCAGTAGTTCTTTTATTGTTGAGAAGTGTTTGCTATCCTGGGTTTTTTGTTATTCCAAATGAATCTGTAAACTGCCTTTTCTGTCTGTATGAAGAATTGTGTTGGAATTTTGATGTGGATATGTAGATTTTGATTTTGATATGTAGATTGCTTTCGGCAAGATGGCCATTACTATATTAATCCTGGCAATCCACGAGCATAGGAGATCTTTCCATCTTCTGAGATCTTCTTTGGTTTCTTTCTTCAGAGACTTAAAGTTCTTGTCATACAGATCTTTCATTTGCTTGGTTAGATTCACAACAAGATAATTTAATTTATTTGTGACTGTTGTGAAGGGTGTCATTTCCCTAATTTCTTTCTCAGCCTGTTTATCCTTTGAGTAGAGGAAGACTACTAATTTGTTTGAGTTGATTTTTATATATAGCCACTTTTCTGAAGTGGTTTATCAGGTTTAGGAGTTCTCTGGTGGAGGTTTTGGGGTCACTCAATTAAACTATCATATCATCTATATTTTGACTTCTTCCTTTTCTATTTGTATCCCTTTGCCTTCCTTTTCCTGTCTAATTGCTCTTGCTAGAACTTGTAGTACTAAATTAAATAGGTAGGGAGAGAGTGGGCACCCTTGTCTAGTCTCTGATTTTAGTGGGACTGCTTCAAGTTTCTCTCCATTTAGTTCGATATTGGCTACTGGCTTGCTGTATATTCCTTTTACTATGTTTAGGCATGGGACTTGAATTCCTGATCATTTTAAGAATTTTACCATGAATTTTGTTAAATAGTTTCTCATCATTTAGTGAGATGATCATGTGTTTTTTTTTTTTCCTTTGAGCTTGTTTATATAGTGGACTACATTGATGGATTTCCAAATATTGAACCATTTCTGCATTCCTGAGACAAAGCCTACTTGATCATGATGGATGATTGTTTTAATGTGTTTTTGGATTCAGTTTGTAAGAATTATATATATTGAATGAATTGGGTAGTGTTCCTTCTGTTTCTATTTTGTCAAATAGGTTGAAGATCATTGGTATTAGGTCTTCCTTGAAGGTCTGATAGAATTCTGCACTAAAACCATCTGTTCATGGGCCTTTTTTGGGGGGTGGGGTGGGGAGACTTTTAATGACTGCTGCTATTTTGTTTGAGGTTATTGGACTATTTAGATGGTTTATCTGTTTCTAGTTTAACTTTGGTACCTGGTATCAGTCTAGAAAATTGACCGTTTCATCAAGATTTTCCAGTTTTCTGGAGTATTACTCAGCTATTAAAAGCAGTGCATTCATAAATTTTTTAGGCAAAAGGATGGAACTAGAAAATATCATCCTGAGTGAGATAACCCAATCACAAAAGAGCACACATGGTATGAACTCACTGATAATTAAATATTAGCCCTAAAGCTTGCAACACCCAAATTACAACTCACAGTCCATATGAATCTAATATAGAAGGAAGACCAAAGTGTGGGTGCTGTGGTCCTTCTTAGATGGAGTAACAAAATACTCATGTGAACAAATATGGAGACAAAGCGTGGGACAGAAACTGAAGGAGGGTCCGTCTGGAGACTGTTCCACCTGGGTATTCATCCCATGTGCAGTCATCAAAGGTAGATATTCATATGGATGCCAGGAAGTGCATGCTGACAGGAGCTTGATATAGCTCTCTTTTTAAAAGTCTGACAGATCCTGACATATACAGTGGTGGATGCTCACAGCTAACCATTGAACTGTTTGTGGGGTTCCCAAGGGAGGAGTCAGAGAGAAGACTGAAGGAGCTGAAAATGTTTGCAGCCCCATGGGATGAGCAACAATACCAACCAACCAGAGCTCCCAGGGTCTAAACCACCAGCCTGGGAGTACATAGGGAGGGACCCATGGCTCTACCTGTATATGTAGGGGAGGATGGCCTTCTTGGGCATAGATGGGAGAGGAGACTTTTGGGCCAGTGAAGGCTGGATGCCCCAGTGTGGAGGAATTCAAGGGTGGAAAGGTGAGAGTGGTTGGGTGGGTGGAGGCACATCTTCATAGAAGCAGGAGGAGGGGAGATGGGATTTTGGGTTCCTGGGTTGTGGTGGGGAAATGGGGAAAGGGGATAACATCTGAAATGTTAATAAAATTCCAATAAAACTATTATTAAAAAAGGAAAAAAAATAATTAGTAAGGGAACTTTGGGAGGATTTCAAAGGCGAAGAGATGGAATTCAGGATTTTAAGGGAATGATAATAAGGGAAAGACTTCATTCATAGGGGTAATGGGAGGATTGGTAGAAAAGATGAATAATAACTAAAAATAAAAACATTTTAATAAAAACATACAGAAAACAAAAAAATAGTCATACAATGATACACACAGAATTCTGAGGTAATAAACCATATTTACTGACTTTTTTATTCTATGTTTTAAAAAGAAACCTTGAAATAGTTAAGAGACTGAAATAGCATGCTTCTTAAACAAGAATGTGCATGAAGGTCAGAAAGGCAACAGAAATGAATGTGAATCTAGAGAAAGTCAATTAGCCAATTAGAAAATGCGGCCAACATATAGTGTTGTTGTTATGAAATCATAGCCAGGTTATAGAGGGTGAGGCCTCAGGGTCTAGACATTCTAAAGATTTGATACAATATGTGCCACAATGTTACATACAATCACCAAATTTTAAATATTAGTATTTAACTCAGTTTAAAAAAAATCACATTTTCATGTTCCAGTATGAGACATTTGTAAAACTGGATGAAGAACTTAATGATTAAATGTATATCTATAGTCTGTGGATAGAAACTAGTTAGTCTGCTATGTGATTTGAAAATGTTTGGAGTCTATAAAGCTTAACAATAAAATAGGGTTCTTTGGTAAAAACATACTAAAATGGAATGCATTAGATGTTATTAGTCTAGTAGATCATACATTTAACTGCATTTGTGTCATTAGCAATGTTTTATAACCACTTCTCATTGCTACAGAAAGGAGAAAAATAGTAATAATAATAGAAGTATATAAAATAATGAACCTCAGGGACAAGATACTTGTATATAATTTGCTAAAAGAACAAAATAAATACTGCACTTAGTACTACATTTAATGTGGCTAGCTTAAATATAATTTCCTTCCATGAAATCTATTTTCAGCATTTTATACATCTTTTTACTTTTATAAAAATATATATCTGCACATACACACAACACATACACACAGAAACAAACAGACATGCATATATGTGTGTACATATAGACAGATACAAAGAGAAGAAAGTCCTGAAATTGTGAAACTAATGAAAAATATGAAATAATATAGTTTCAAACTAGTTGCCACCTTTTCCATCAAGATAAAATTCATGGTTGATAACAAGGTCTTACATTATCTTGTGTCCTCTTATCTCTCTGAGTCCATATCTTACAAAAACTTACCATTGAAATATCTACTTAATTGCTTCTTACCTTAGAAATTCACAACACTTATTCTTGCTTTGGGGGACTTTGTTCTTGAACTCTCTTCTGTGAGACTGTATCACGGAAACATGTATCATTTTGTATTTCCTTTTTCTACATCTGTATCAGGTAAATTATAGATCTCCGGTTCACTGTTTTCAAGGTACATAGAAGACTAACTTTGAACAATGAAATAGAAGTAATGTAGCTATTTGCTTAACAGTGTTGTCTGCTGACCTCATGCTTTCTTTATACTATGTGTGTGGTACTGGAAGTTCATATTGACCTAGAGCATCTATTGTCCTACACTCCCAGTGATGACATGAGGACCATCAACTGAGCACTTCCTATGGAAATAAACTAAGTTAGCACTTAATTTTTATTTTTACAAGATGAAGATTTTTAAAATTTGATTTAGCATTGATTTTTCAGAAATTTTAGTTCCTTTTGGCTGAGTGTCTGTCTATCAACATATAGGACAGAAAGTTTTTATGGTTATTTCACTGAAGTATGCATTTGCTCACTTCCTCCCCCCACCCCCGTGTATGTTCACAAATACTTGTGAGCACATTTATATTCGCATGTTCAGACTGGAAGACATATTCCAGCAGTTACATCACTCATCTTCATTTTTGTTTGTTTGGTTGGTTTTTAGACACCATCTCTCATTGGCCTAGAAACCATAAGAAAGACCATTTTGCTTTGTCAGTATGCCACTGGGATCCGCTGTATCAAATCTCCAAGCTCAGTTATTACAGGAATACTCCAGTATCCTCAGCTTTTTTTTCTCACATGGGTTCTAGCAATGAAATATTAATTTTTTGGTTAAACCTATATAATAGAATCCCTACTTCGCATAACAGCTTGAAGATACTTTCTGTGACTCTCCTTCATGCATTTGCTGACCAGCCTATGTTCTTCTGGCTTATTTGCTGCAGTTTATTTTTTATTTTAATAATACCTTCCCAGTTTCAGTATGGACTGATGTAATTTTCTTTACATATCAATTATAGGAAACTGGTTACGTTTTTCAGAAAATGTCCACTTACTGTTCATATTCTTAATGCATGGGTGTTTTGGGTTTTTGTTTTGTTTTCTTTTGTTTTGTTTTGTTTTTTTGTTTTTTTGTTTGTTCATTTTGGGGTTAGGGTGGGCCTTGTCCTGAAATATTCTTTTACACTAGCCACTCCTTCCAATGTAGCCATCTTCTATATGTGTACTTTTCAATGATTTTTGTTTTCAGTCATGGTTGGGGAAAGCAGTTCATAGGGAACTTTGCCACCCAAGGGAATTAATGGGGATAAAGGGCTCCTGAGAGAGGATAGTCATCATCTTCAGAAATGAAGCACTGGGTAATTTACTCACATTTTAATGGAAAAGAAGGCATCACATTCATGTCCACAGCATGTGAATGGCCCAAAAGGTCACAGCAAAGGGAAAAAAATTGAATGTGAGACTGGGACTTGTAGAAGAAGGAGAAGGAAGTGGTGGTGGTGTTGGAGAAAGAGGAAGAAGAGGAGAAGGAGGAGGTGGAGGAAGACGAAGAAGAGGAGGAAGGAGGATGATAATGATAATGATATGGAGTTGTGCATGACTATAATAAACACATGGGTAAAATTTCTAAATAATACATTTTAAAAAATAAATTGTAGGGCACTGGAGAAATGAGTAAGCATTACAGACTTTCTGGTCTTGCAGAGATTCTGAGTTTAGTTCTCAGATGCAATGCAGAAGGCTCACAATCACCTGTAATTTCAACATCAAGGAATGAGATGTTTCCATATGGCCTCTATGACACCCATATGCATGTACACACAAACACAGAAATACATATGCGTATAAACAAATAATGAAAGGTTTAAAAGTATATAAAGAAGTAAGCGAGACCACCACATGGGAGGAGGCCCCTCACTTCCCACATTCAATCCTCTTCTGTTATCAGGTACATCTTTGACTATTTTTCAAGTGTATTTTTAAAATTTTTCTTTCCATTAATGAATTCGCTTATTCACTTTACATCCTGATTGCAACAACCTATTCCTTTCTCCTCCCAGTCCATCTCCTCATTCTGCCCCTTCTGCCTTCAACTCTGAGAATGGGGAAATATCACCCTGGGTACCAACCCACATTGGCACCTCCAGTCACTGCAGTACTACATGCATTCTCTCCCACATAGGCCTAACAAAGCATTCAACTTAAGAAAACAGGATTCACAGGCAAGTAACAGAGTCAAGGTAAGACCTTTCTTCAGTTGTTGGGCAACCCACATGAAGACCAAGCTGCATATCTACTATATCTGCTGTATATGTACGGAGGGTAGGTGGAGGTGGAGGTAGGTACAGGTCTTGCATGCTCTTTGGTTGATGGTTCAGTGTCTGGGAGCTCCCAAGGTTCCAGGTTATCTGACTCTGTTGGTTCTTATGTGGAGTCCCTATCTCTTCCAGGTTTCTCAATTCTTCTCTCAAATCTTTTACAGAAGTTCTTAAGCTTGTCTAATGTTTGGCCATGGGTCGCTATATTTATTTTAATAACCTACTGGGTAGAGCTTCTCAAAGGACAGTTATGCTAGGTTTCTGTTTGTAAATCCAGGCTGACGGACACAAACATAGCCTGAGACATCAAGGTAGTTGAAGGAGGAAGGCAGACCTGCAATGTGTCCATTGATCCTCTGAGAACATCTCGATACTTTTTCCCCAAACTGGCAGTGGTTGCTACTGAATTCATTTACGTTCGTCTCATATAGGGCACCTGAGTATCAAGGATAGCAGTGACAAATATAGCTGTCAACAATATCTTTACATGTTGTATCATTGTGACAAGGCTTTAACCAACAAAGAGGTGCAAAGTCTCACAGTGTGTCCCTGAGTATCTATTACCTATGTAGTCAAAAATAGCAGCTGTTTCCTGTATCCACACATAGACTTCCATGGAGACATGGCTGGCTGGCACATCCATCAAAGTTGAATTCACAGAGGTCTCCAAGGAATCCAGGAGCACAGTCACAGAAGTAAGCACCGATTGCATCCTGACACAAGGCACCATGTAGACACAGCAGGAATCCACATTCATCAATGTCCAACTCACAGGTTCCAGAGAATACTCTTGAAGACAAATACATGTGTATCTTCCTATTTCATTGAGACAAACAGACTCATTCATTCAGGGATCAGAAACACATTCATCCAATTCCAAATCTCAAAGCCTGCCTTGGTATTCAGGCACACAGAAACAAGAGTGGGCATCAATTCTATCCTGGCACACATTCCCATTGCAGCCAGGACTGGAAGCATGCTCATTGTAATTTGTCTCACAGAACCTTCCAGTCTATCCAGCAGGGTAGAGACAGGGTGCTCAGGGGCTTTATGGAAGGTGCCTCCATGTTGGCAGGCATTCCTTAATTCCAGAGGAATTAGTGGCAGTTTCATGGGTCAACCCACTCTACCCTGGAGGACATTAGTACAAGAAATCACTTTCTCCTGGCTTATTCACACAAGTGGCATTTTCTTGACAGGGACTGAAGAAGCAAGCTTATTTTAGATCTTCCATTCTCTGAATTATCGGCTATGTCCAATCAATAATTTCTGTCTTGTGGAAAACCCTTGTGCATAGAATTGTTTTGCCAGTAATTTAAGAGAAACTTCATATTGTTTTTATTGTTTTTATTGCAAAACAAAAATCATATCACTTTAGAACTAGGTACATTCTCACCCACTGAAGCCAATCAGGACAGCCCATTTAGGGGAGCATAATTCACAGACAGGCAACAGAATCAGAGTAAGTCCCTGCTTCTCTTGTTAGGAAACTCGTATGAAGACTATGCTACATATCTGCTACATATGTGCAAGGTTGCCTAGGTCCAACCCTTGTATGTTCTTGGTTAGTGTTCAGTCTATGGGAGTTATCAAGGGTCAATATTGGTCTTCCTGTGAAATCCCTATTCCATCTGGGTTGCTCAGTCCTTTCCCCAACTCTTACACTAGATTTCCTGAGCTGAATTTAATGTTTGGGTGTGGGTGTCTGCATCTGTTTGGGTCAGATGCTGGGTGCAGCCTCTCAGAAGACAACTATGGGAGGCTCCTGTCTGTAAGCATAGCAGAGTATCATCAATAGTGTCAAGGACTGGTTATTGCTTGCCTACATCTGTACAGAAACAAAGATGTAATAGAAACAAAGGGAATCATCACCCAATGACTGGCCCAACTTGAGATTCATCCCACAGGCAAGAACCAGTCCTTGATCTCAGAATATTTTTTTCACTTGTTTGTCTTCACCTTTATTAGAGATAATTGAACAATAGATGTACATTGCTTAGCATCTATTGCAGCTAAAGATGTAGATCCTGAGACTAATCTCCAACAAGAGAGCTTACGAAGATAACTTAGAATGTTTCCACTTTAATCATCAGTGTAACAGGATTTTAAAAAAGACTGAGTGTAATTATTTTACTCAATTATATTAACTCCATTAGCTTTTGTGGGCTTCTGTAACAAAATACCACAAACTGAGTAGCTGAAACAATAATAATTTATTATGTTGTTTAATATTATTTATGTTCTGGAATCTAGAATACTAATATAAATGTTTTGACTGAGTTGGTATTTTCTGAAGGCTGAGCACAAATCTGTTACACACACATTGTTGAATTTTATCATTGGTATCTAAATGAAGAGATAGTACCAGCTTTTTTTTCTGGTCATATTTGTTAGAGGGCTCATGATAGAAGGTATGATCAGCAGTTACAGGAATCCTTCCATTGTCTTTTCTGTTTTTGTCATTTGCTACAACATAAATAGCAAAACCTTTGTATAGATAACAAAACTTTTTCTTCAAAACATTAAATTCTCAGATATAAGAACTTCACTCCCAAATTCTTGATGTCACCCCTTTGTCTTAATATTTGTGGCACTGTTCTAAAATGAGAAAAGCAGGAAGAATATAATATAAGAAAAATGTGTCTGATGAGCAGAAGATTTAAGGAAGAGACATAGGCATGTTGTGGAGACACGTATCCACACTGTTTCTGAGTGTAGAGAAATAAAATTTGTATTCAACTTTGTGATATTTTTTAATTCCTTTGCGGTTTGGAGAGTGGCAAATGGTCTCTCACTGATATGTTTCACGTCCAAAATTTATCTTTTTTAATATGTGTGATATGGCTAGAAACTCTATTGAAAACTATGAGTTATTAATGTTTTCAGGCAAAATATAGGATATGAAAATATGGGTTATATATTAGCTTTCTGTTCTGATGATAAAATACTCCAGCAAGGGGAATGTAGATTGTCAAGAGTTCATTACGGCTTCACGTCCCAGAGGGAGAGTCCATAATGATGGAGAAGTTCCATAGCAGGCAACTGGGTAAGAAAGTTGAGCCCTCACACCTTCAACCACTTACATAAAGCAGAGAGAGCAAATAGGAATTAGGAGATATTATGAACACTGAAAGCCAACCTGCAGCAATGTACTTCTTCAAAGTTCTCCACCTCCTATAACTTCCATAATCCCCCCAAATAATCTACCAACTAAAACTAAGGATCAAGTGTTCAAGTACTTAGACTATGGGAGACACTTCTCATTCTACCATAAGTAAATGAAAAGATATGAAGAATTGACTCTCAGAAGGGAAAAGATACAACATCTCTTAAGTAGATTAGCATTATCCGTATCTGTGACCTTATTTATATAGTATATAAATTTCAGCATTAGCACATATGTTCATAGAGGAACAGAGCCTGGTTTATGCATATATGTTTCAGTTATTGTTGCCAACCTCACAAACTGAGTAGAAATATTGACCTCATCAATAATTTTCAATTAAAATATGATTTAGAATTCAGAAAAATTCTTAAAAAAAAAACCTGAGTATCCAGGAATCATTTTTCTTCCTGTAAGCACAGTTCATGTCATAAATTTAGTGAAAATAAATTCCTATGTCAACTTGAAGTAAACCTTGGCAACATATTTTAAGACAAATTTTGTAGTGAAGTACAGTTTTTACCCTGGAAAGTGTCTTAATTTTTGACTGGAATAGGAGACAGAATTCTATCAGTTTTGTTTTTCAAAATCCAATAATTGTTGTTTCAATTTTTTAAAAAGAATCTGAATTCCGTTTCTGTCTTTCCAAAGAAATAAGGTTCCCGTGGTCTCTGACATATGATTTACAGGTTGTTGGTTTGAGACATTGGGGCAGAAAGTCAATAATCCTTTAGGAAAATCCTGCCGAGACTGAGGATCATCTAATACAAGACATGCAATCAGAATCAATCCACCATTTAGGAGCAAATTTTCCATTCCTTCGCTAGAGTCACCACCTGGGATGATTTCCCCAGAGCCTCTGGTGTTTGTCATCAGAACTCACTGAAGGATAAAGAATACAAAACTTTAATCCCATGAGGAATGGCTGTTATATGAGGCATCAATTGTCTCGCTTCAGTATAAGAAGAAAAGGAAGTTGCTTGTTCTAATTGGAAGCTTTGCAGAAATGGAGTGAGTGAGAAAGGGAGAACTAGTGCTTCACATTCCTCAAAAGCCAGCTTTGATGATAATATGTAATGTTAATTTTAATGTCAATTGACCTCCCTGTGGACTAAATGTGAACAATATTGGAGAATAACAGAAGACAGGGAGGAAAATCAGGGTCTCTAAGCAATTGTATTACCTGTACACGTTAAGGTAGTTTGAAATAGTCCTTGTAATATTCTTTTAAAGTCTTATATGCTCTTCAGTAACAAAGAAAACTGGTATTTGATATCTATGCATACAAGAGAGTATCAGAAAAATATTTGGTATTCTAGTCACTGAAACAGCTGTCAAAAATTATTGAGCCGCATTGTTGGCAATGAAGCAATCGCTAACATGCAGGAAATGATCATAAACAGTAGAAACTGATATTACAATACCCAAACTGTGTGATTTAAAATAATAAACTATTATCCTTACATATACAAGATCATCTAATAGTGGAAATCTAATATAAATCCTGAGAAAATATTAAATACAAAAATTATAGTTTTTATAGTCTACACTGACCCATAAAATTACAAAAGTCTCGTACAACATTAATATACTAAATGCTATTCTAAAATATATGAATATAATCTTTTTATTTTTGTAAAAACTTATTTTGTGTGTGATGTGTTTTTTACTATTATTGTTTATTGTTGTTATTATTTCTTTCTTTTTTTTTTGTTTTTGATTGCCTACTGAGGCCATAAGAAGGCTTCAGATATCCAGGAGCTTATGTTGAGTTCTGTGAAAGCACAGCCAGCACTCTTAAACACTGAGCCATATATTCAGCTATAAATGTATATAATATATAATATATAAAAATATATAATATATAAATATTATAAAATATAATATTTAGAATATTATATATATTTATATTATAAAAATATTGTATCAGTGAAAGTAAGTACTCAGAATTTATGTTGACAATGGAGGAGCATGCCTATAATCATTCTGATGTGGAGGCATGTTGTGGGCCGACTTTTAGCAGAAAGCAGCTATCAGCTTTGCAGCCATCTTGAGCCATATACCCTGACATGAGACTTGGATTACAATATTCTACAACAGCTGAGCACACTCCGATAATCTTGGTTTAGATACCTTGAGATTAAAGGCGTGTGAGATTAAAGGTGTGTGAGATTAAAGGTGTGTGACTTAAGAGTATGACTTAGAAGTATAGAGATCAGAGTTAGAGACAAGACCTAAGGGCATGATTAAAGGTGTAACTTAGAGGCGTGGCTTAGAAGTGAGACATATAAAAGGCAGAGACAGAACAGATCAGAATCAGACTGAGATCAGAGAATCAGACACATCAGACATTAGGGAGACACAGAGGAGAGAATCAGACACATCAGACATTAGGTAGAAGACACTTGGCTCCAGACAGAATCAGACACAGCAGACAGAGGAGACAGAGAAGGAGACACTTAGAGGAAGAGAGACTGAAGAATAAACGGGATTGAATCACACCCTGTCTGGTCTCCATTCTTCGAGTCTGCCCTCACCTCGCTCTTGCTGAACCCCGACCCGCAGACCAGACTGGCAGCTTGGGCCGGGATACAGTGGCCGCCCAAACGTGGGTCGGCCTGGGCCTCAACATTTTGACTGGGCTGCGACGTTTTTGGCAGCCCCAACGTGGAGCTAGCGTGGACCCCAACATTATTTTGGCTGCCCCAACGTGGGGCTAGTGTGGACCCCAACATTATTTTGGCCGCCCCAACGTGGGGCTAGTGTGGACCCCAACAGAGGCAGGTAATGAACAATTCACGGTTATTGTCAATCACATAGTGTGTTTGATACCATCTTGCGACAATATTAAGGCCTATTTAAAACAATAACAACCAACACACATACACATACACACACACACATACACACACATACTGAAAGAATAATTGATTTTTTATTTGCTATGGATTCACGTTATGGATTTTACATTTTAAGCATGTAAAAGTAGTTTTTATATTTAACTTAATTTTAATATCTATGTTAAAAAATCTATCAGCTGTTATGAGTGAATAATACCTATTGAATATGATAGAAATCTAAAATTAACAATGCAAGTAATTAAAAACTCATGTGCACTGTACAGCACATAACTTTTGACAAACTGCTAATTAACATGTAACTACTTGCCAATAAACAATTCCTGAATTAATTGTACTAAAATTTTATCACACCAAATATATGATACTATCATTAGAATTCATAATTTTTTTGTGCTCCCAGAATATGTTGGTTATTAAATAAAAACATCAGTATCAGGTATGAGTTATTTCTATGTAAATTTTTGACCAGAGAGTCCTCAAGATCAACCAAAACAAGAGCAGTAATTGCCATCTCCCTTGATTGCTCAGCATAATTAATTTTAAGTCTTCATTATTGAAAATAACATTTATTTTGGATACAGCAAAATATGAATAAAATATACTGTATGAAAAAGATTATATTATTTTTTAAATGGCATATGGTTATTTAGGATCTGAGGCCAACCCCAGAGGAAGGATTTTATAACTAATTCTAAAAACCTGATTTAAGAAAAATCCTATGATCTATGAGAAAATGACTTAGTGGTAAATTTGTTGATGTTCTGCTCTGTGATCCATTCAAACTGGATGATAAATATTTACGTTTGTACTCAGATGTTTGCTATCTCACCATTGTTCAAATAATTTTCTGGATTTTATGGGTTGTGGTTAATATTCTGTGGCTTTTGGAACTCTGAGTTTTCAATCTATATTAATTACCAACCATCTAAGGTGAAGGAACTTTGAAAAAGATGGATGGAAAAATGTAAGATCCAATGGATGAGGACAAGAAAATTAAATTCTGTTCTGAGGTTACCTTCACAATTATTATGCAAGACTGAGTTAGTTCAAATTCCAGTGTGGATAGGATCCTGAGACATTGCTCTTCTGAGAGGTAGGATATTCTATCCACAGAAAGAGGATGATTGATGCTGAGGGAGAAAAATTAACTCTTCTTTGGAAACATGTATAACCCGTAGGTTATACTTGCTTCAAAAAATATAAAAGTTCTAGAAAGTTCTTCTTGACTGTTGTACTCAGACATGTGTCACAGTTTACACAATGTTCTCATTAACCCTCTCTGAAAAATGATCACCTCTCTTAAGTTATGTTGACTTACAACCTTGTTATATCTTGTTTCCTATACTTCAATAAACTCATATCGGTTTCTATTTTAAAAATGTAAAAAACCTATGTTCACATAAGCAGTACAAATCAAAAAACATGGCTCACTAATAATCATAAAGAGGGACTTTTCCAGGAAAGAGGTATGGCAGTAGGACAGCAGTAGATCTAGGAAAGAGGTAAGGCAGTAGGACAGTAGTAGAGATTGTAACAAGAAAAGCGTGAACTCTTGTGTGGTTTCACACAAACAAATGTATACAGACAACTAAGGAATGCTAAAATCAGAAGAAATAGTCCTTCTCAGGCATGAATCCATAATTGATTATCCAGAACCAGGTTGTATGCCCTGAAATTGCACACAGACACACAGACACACAGAGACACAGACATGCACACACACACATGATTGTTTGTGTATGTGTATATTTACATATTACATGTATTGTATATAAAACATTTAAACTCTATTTATATACATATAAATATAACATATGCATATATAAATTATATAGTATATAAATTATATATTATAGTTAAATATAAATATATTTATAAATAAAATATATATTCAATATGTCATATTAACATTTAGATTATATATAAATTATATACAATATATTTATATGTATAAAATCTGTGCATCTCTGCTTGTATGTGTATGTGTGCGTATGTTTCTACATGTGTAACACTGCAGATTAAAGTAAAAGGAGGCCATGATCACAAAAAAGAAGTAAGAGGAGGCATAATGAGAGGTGTTGAAGGAAAATCAAATTAGGAGAAAATTCTACAAATATATTTTAATTTTAAAATGGAAAGAAGAAGACAATCAGACAATTCCTGCTACAGACAGACAGGCAGAGAGAACACAGCATGACAGCAACAGCAGCTGCTTTAGGGATGTGAGCTCAAACATAGGAGCTCAGATCAAGGATTCATGCCAGCATTAGCAGGTACAAGAGGAAAAGCTTCACTTGCTGCTTTCAGAAAGATCTAGGCTTTCCTGACTTCCTTTTTCCCCCACAATACATATTTTATTGATTATTTGGAAATTTTACATAATGCAGCCAGAACACTTCCAAGTCCTCTGAGGTTTGCTATCCCGTGCTTGTGACCATCCCACACTAGAAAAACTCTTAAATCCAGTTTATGTTTCTCATATTCACTGTAACATGGTTGAACTCCTAGTGGCTACTCCTTAAAGAAAAGGGAATCCTTCCCCAACTGCACATCCACAAGAAGCCATCTATTATGGAGAACTAGACTTCAGCATCCTCATCACAATTTTTTAAAATTAAATTTATTTATTTTTTACTTACTCTCTTCATAATTCACTCACTGCCCACTCCTAGTTATCCCATCCTACAGTCCTTTCCCTATCACTCTTTCCTTCTCCTCTGAGCAGGTAAGAGCCTCCCTGGGTATCTCCTCACCCTGACACTTCAAGTTTTTGATAGGCTAGGTGCTTCTTCTCCCACTGAGGCCAGACCAGGCAACCCAGCTAGAAGAACATATCCAAAGTACACTCAACAGCTTTAGGAATAGCCCTGACTCCAGTTGTCTGGAACCTACATAAAGACCAAGCTGCCCATCTGCTAAATATGTGCAGGGTGGCCTAAGTCCAACCTGTGTGTGCTTTTTGGTTGATGGTTCAGACTCTGAAAGCCTCAGGGATACAGGTTACTTGACTCTGTTGGTCTTCTAGTGGTGTTCCTGTCTTCTTCATGGGCCTGAAATCCTTCCTTCTATTCTTTCAAAAGAGTTCCCAAGTTCCATCCACTCTTTGGCTGTGAGTGTGTATATCTGTCTGAGTCATCTGCTGGGCAGAACCCTCAGAGGACAGACATATTAGATTCCTGTCTGTATGCATAACAGAATATCATTAATAGTTTCAGGGATTAGCTTGTCCATATGATGGGTTTCACTTAAGGCCAGTTATTGGTTGGCCATTCCCTCAGTCTCTGCTCCATCCCCCTTGCCTGCATTTCTTATAGACGGGATACATATTTTGGCCAAAAGTTTTGTGGGTGGTTGGTGTCTCTGTCTTTCCACTGGGGTTCCCACCTGGCTACAAGAAGTGGCTGCTTCACGTTCCATATCCCCATGATCACAATCTTAAGAGTTTTATTCCATGGCTTCCTGTATAGGCTGTTACATATTAGGGGGTTTTGGTGGGAATAGGGGTTGTAACAGAAGCCTTCTATGATGCTCTATCTCAACTGTAAGTTTGCAATTATTGAAACCACTTTAAAAGTAGCTTCTTTATTTTTTACAGTCAGTTGGAGCACAGAACATGTGCTTCCACATGATTTCTGATCTCTTGATGTGAAATTCTCAGCCCTTGACTGGAACAACTCCAGGAATGAACAAAGTTTACAATGGCAAAACATTATTACATAATTACTGATTTATATTTTATTTTTAATTTCTTGAATGTAAACATATAGATGGATGGTCATGTAAGAATTTTCTGTGGATCACAGGTTATATCTGCTAAGTTAAAAATTAAATTCATTAGAAATCAATTATTCCTGTTTTCCTCATCTCCTTTCCTATCCAGCATACTTTCTTGGGAACTGTTAATTACCCAGATTTTTTGGAATCTGTCGATTGTAGCATGGTTCTCCAACACTTTATGGATAATGTCCATTTATAAGGAAGAATATACCATATGTGTCTTTCTAGCTCTGGGTTACTTCAGTCACTTTTGATTACATGGGGAGCCAAGAGCGGGCTAGGACTGATAATGGGATGGGGCATTTCTGGTGACTAGCTAGAGACCTTAATGTGGGAGGATACAGAGTATATTGTGATGACTCCAGCTGATATTCCTAACAGAGGAAGATATAGAGACAGAAGAAACCACCTCCTGTAGCCAGGCAGAACTTCCAGAGAATGGGGAGAACATCAATTCAGCCACAGTACTTTCAACCCAAAATGTATCTTGCCTATATGATATGTAGGGACAAGGATGGAGCAAAGACTGATGGAACAGTCAACTAATGTCTGCCCATTTCAAGTCCCACCCACATGAGAGACAATCTAATAAATGGGCATGTATTAAATAATACTTCTGTATGCTCTTCCCCAAGGAGCTTCACTCAGGAGCAGATGGACGTAGATGCTGAGACCTATACCTAAACAAGGGATTGGGCTCTCTTGTGGAAGTGTTGGGGACAGAAGTGAACAAGCTAGAGAGGACATGGACACCACAGAAAATCTAGAGTCAACTGATATGGAACCTTGGGGGCTCACCAAGTCTGGGCCAGCAACCAGGAATCATACTGGAGCTGGAACTAGACCCCCTACACATTTATAGCAAATGTGCAGCTTGGTCTTCATGTGGGTCTTCTAACAAATGGAGCCATTAAGCCAGATGCGATCAAGAACTTTCCATGTGATGAGCCAGAGAAATAGATCAGTGGATAGGAGCACATACTGGCTTTTCCGACGACCTCAGTTCAGTGAGTAGCACTCACATTAGGGAACTTACGACTGCCTATAACTCTGGCTCCAGCAGATGAGATGTGAAACTCTTATGTAGCCTCCTTAAATGCCTGCTCTTACATAACAGAGAAAAAAAGAGTATATACACATTTTAAAAAGTAAGACATTTCATTTGACACTACTCTCTCTTTTCCCATTAGAATTCCCCTACAATTAAAAAGATGGAAATGGGACATAAAAGAAAATGCAGGTGCAGTAATTATGTCACTTGCCAGCTGAAATTATGATTGTCTTTGCTGATTTTAATCAGTGTAAAACTGGTCATCGAGATGACATACACCAATAGCTACAAAAAATAATTTATACTATATGATACACAAGAGATGTAGCTTCCAAAGATAATAGAAAAGTATGAAATTCATGAAAAATAGGAGAGAAAAGAGTAATTTTGTATGAGATGTAAGTAAATTTTTATTCTTTAAGGCATACATGATAAAAGTGACGGTCAATGTGTATACACTCAAAACAAAACAAGACAAAAAGCAGGCACTGAAGGAAATCACAGAGTGGGCTTTCTTATAAATGTTTAGATTACATGAAAAATGTGAACTGTACACTTATTTCTGAGGTAATGTTAAAACTATGTAAAATGTTAGTTTGTTGACAGAAGAGTCATATGTTAGTGTAAATGCAGCAAACTGCATTTGTACACATTCATACTTATCCAAAGCCTATTGTTACTCAATATTTTTACCATTTTTTATGAAAAAAAAACATGAAACATGGTAGCAGGAAAACAATGTAGTCTCTTCTCTTTGTTTGAAAGCAAGCTCTACATTCCAGTTTTTTTTTTTTTTTTTTCTGTAGCATCCTGTGCTAATCCATAATTATAGGCTTCACTCTGCAGCACTTGTCAGGAATGATTTAATGGATACTGAAATAACGGATTTGTGATCACTCAGGATGGTCATGAGTCAGCCAACTTAAATGTGTTAGAGCTAAATGCTCAGCTTCTACACAGAGAAGTTTATTCTCAAAACCCAGTACAACTACCTTGCCCACATTTAACTGAATACTACTCTCTATCCACATTAATATCACTCAAAAATGTCTGTCTACTCCTAAAAGTCAAAGAAAGTCATTGGTTGTGACAATCATTATGGGCTTCCACAGTTTGATTAATCTTTTCACTTTGATATTCTGGGATTAGCAATGGGTTTGATTGCTTTTAATCAATGATGTATGGAAGCTATAAAGATGAGTGATCGAATACACAGTGGCAGAGCCAGAGGGACTTTAACCTATCATTCATGCACTGATTAGTTAAAGCTACAGGCTTGCAGACAGCCTTTAGGGAAAGTAAGGTTTAATTTGAAATTTTGGAGAAAACCCTAATCATATTATTTTTATTGTGAACTTGAATGTTTTATATAAACACTAAGAATTTTTATTGTTGTTGTTGATGATGGTGATGATAATGATGATGATAAATGTGTGTGTTAAATTGTGATGAAAATTTTAAAATGACTTGACTTTGAGAAATTATATGTGACTTGAGGTGGGCAATCAAAATTCGTCCTCGCCCATCTTCTTATGATATGCTAATCTTACTGAATCATATTTTTACATATAATTGCTTTGGCTTGGTTTTATTTACAAGATTTTATGGTGCAGTGATTTTATCTCACTCAGGAGTAAAAGAATAAATAGAGTAAAAATACTATCAGGTTGAATTTACAACAAAAAAGAGTTGTATGGTATTCATATATTGTATGGCTGAACCAATAAATGCTAGTGAAGCCTTACTTTGTAATCGGCCACGGCACCTGCAAATACTTGCAGAAGATTATTCATCCATTGTTGGACATTGTGGTGGTTTGAATAGGAGTGGCCCTTATAGGCTTATATAATTGAGTGCTTGGTCATTAGAAAATGGTATTACTTAGAGGGATTAGGAAGGGTGGCCTTTGGAGTAGGTGTAGCTTTGTTGGAGTTACTGTTTCAACTGGATTGGGCTTTGGGACTTCAGAAGCCAGGCTTTGTGGTTTTCTCTTTCTGTTGCCTTCAGACTTAGATGAACGAGTCTCAGCTATCATGCCAGCTGGCATACCACCATGCTCCCTTTCATGAAGATAATGGATTAAACATCTGAAACTGTAAGGTTGCTGAAAGTAAATGCTTATTTACAAATAAGGGTTGACATTAGTTATGATGCCTCTTTATACAATAAAGCAATGACTAAAACAGAAGTTGATCCCAGCAGTGAGATATTGCTTGGCAGGCCTGACCCTGGTACTTGTTGACTGAAGGTAGACTATGGGACTTTAGATTAGGAAAGCATTAGAAAATTTTTAAGGGATTAATAGACCATATTAGTGGGAATGTGAAAGACAGTGCAACTAAGACTGATGCAAATTATGATGGCCCAGCTCATCAGCTTTCAGAGTAAGGAAATATTATTAATTTGCCTAGTGACAATTGGTCTGATATTTTGGCAAATATTATGGATATTTTCTGTAATTGTACAATATAATCTGCCTGAGGCAATGGAGATTCCAAAAAATGCCAAGGATTGACTCTGTTGTATGGCTAGTAGTGATCTCACTAATGCAGATCTATAATAAAATGGAGCAAAATTAATATAGAAAAAAACCAAAATATACAGTATGAGTAAAAAAAAAAAAAGAGAGCATCAAGAATGTAGTGGGGACTAAATCCAGTGCTCAGAGAGATAAAAAATTGAAAGAAAAGAATATATATGTGTGTGCATGTATGTGTATGTATATATGTGTATATTTGTATATATATGTATATATGTATAATTTGTAATATTAGAGTATATATTGTATAAATACACATATATTTTATAAAATTTATATATAATTATAATGTTAGATGATGTCTTTCATATGCAACAATGAAATTTGGGAGGAAGTGGTAGGGTATGGCAAGGGTAAAAGAGAGGAGAAAGGAGACAGAGAAGGCAAATAATGTAATTACAATTTAATGAAGAAAAGATATAACTTTATTTAAAATTAATATTTCCTATTTTATTTTTCTCATACCTTATTTGTTCCTGAGAATTTTCTATTAAGTGTTTTGATCATATTCACCCACTTGCATCTAACCCATCCCAAACATCCCACTTCCTTACCCACCCAATTTTGTGTTCTCTTTAGAAAAAAAGACATCAAGTCACATTTCTGCTTCCCATATACTGTTGGATTGGTGGCCTTCTAGTGGAGCACTGTCTACTTACAGGAACTATACTCTTAAGGAAAGTTGACTTTACCTCTTACAACAAATATTATTTATTGATAACCAACAAGTACGGATGGAACTCTACACACATCTTCTCTCTCAGGGCTGGGGTTCTGTCTGTCCTGAGATTGCACAGGTATTGTACACATTGCCACAATAATTGTGAGTTCATATGTAAAACTGCCTAACTATGTCCAGAAACAGTTTCCTGTAGTCATTCATAGCTGTTGGCTTTTACACTCTTTCTGGATCTGTTCACTACTGATTCCTGAGACTTGTGTAGAGGAAGAGTGAGAATGTTTTCCATTTAGAACTGAATATCTCCAGGCTTTTATTGTTTGTATATTGCTGAGTTATGAGTTAATGTGTTAATCGCCATCTACTATAAACAGAAGCATCTCTGATGGAGATTGAGTGATGAATTAATCCTGAGTATAAGGTTAAATCACAATATATTGCCTTCATCCATTAAGTAAAATAATAATAGTAGATTCCTTCCTAGAATCTGTGAATAGAATAATATAAAAGGTAAAATAATAAAATAAACATTATCATTATCAGTACTAATTGACAGCAGTATAGAAGTGTATTACTGATAGTAACAGAACAAATACATAGTATACTCTAGAAGTCTAAGAGACAAGGAATAGTTAGACTTGTGAATATTTGTGTTAATTATTTTCTTTAATCACTTTTGTCACAACTACCTTGGCCATTTCTTTAAATACTAACACTTTTTTTGGATCAATTATCAAAAATATTTTTTTTCTCTGACCAGGACACTAACCTTCACGTTAAGAAACCCCAAATGCAAAATGAAGCTTCTGTTATTTTAGAAACTTCCATTTCCTTGTGAGTTAACAAGGATTTGGTGCATCTAAATTTTTCTACTATACTAGAAGAACCAAAAGGGTAGCATCATTCTTGTTCAGGTGCTTTTAGATGTCACAAGGAAGTATCCCAAGATTCAGGTCTCTTTCCTCTCAATGTAAAGTAAACTTTAAAACAGGGCTGTGTGATGATGCAATCAATTTGTCCGATTTCAATAGATGCATAATGTAGCTATGCATTAATTCATTGCTTTGATCATAAGTTTTGTATTATTTATAGTATTAAATATTAGTTTGGGCTAATTTGTTAATACTGTTTATGTATATTAACAAATAATTTTTCTATAACTCTGCAGAAGGACTTATGTAAGATGCTTTTAATATCCCTGATATTTCTGAAAAATAAACATATATGATAGAAATAAGATGTATGAAGTAAAATAAGAATATATTACCATATAAATGAAATTGAAAATGAAGACTGTAGATGGATGAAAGCAGGGTTATTTCTCTAACTCACTAAACACCCTCATATGAGACTTGACTTAATTTTATAAGAATTAACAAGCATGTCATAAATGAATTTAGTGTCTGAGATTAAATATTTATCGATCTATTTTTCTAAATGAATGATATTATTGCAAGATTTAAGATGTTATATGGCTTCTGTGTTATTTTTTTCCTCACTTGAGAACATATTGTGCTTCCATGTCAGTTAATGTACAGCTTTTGAAACAGCTATCTTTAAAACACAATTGCTTACTTGAATTACACAACCTTATGTTGAAATGGTTTTAAGATTAAAGGTGATTGTGATTTATAAAACCTATAAGACACTGATGGTTGAAAGTGAAAAGATACAAGCAGAGCTGATGCTGTTTCCTGTGGTGCAGAAGTAGTTAGTAAAGCAAAAAGGTTACTGCCATTTATTTAAACAAAACGCGCACTTTATGTACTTTCACTGTCAGACAAGATGCAATTGAGCAGTGCTTTTGTTGAACATTATAAGGGGCATGAGTGATGGGTGTGGGGATGAGGCAAGGAGAGAGAAGAAAGCTATTTCTTCTATTGATAGCCAACATAAGAGAAAAAGCTTTTTCTCTCTGGAATAGTATCAAGTGACTTTTTAAATGACCCCAGCAGTTTCTTCTAAAAGAAAATGTTTCTAGGTGGGAGATTCAAAGGTTTATTATCATCTCAATGGGGAACTAAGAAAAAAAATTATAGTTTCCTTGGAGACTAGTATACTGTTTTGCTGGGCTGAGTATACAAGAATTATAGTTCCTGTATTATTAACCAAAGTCTTCTGATTTTAATATATTCCAATTTTATGTGAAAGAAGAGTGTATTTGAACTAACATCCTAATTAAGATGGACTTCAGTAGATATCGACACTTTTCTTCAATGTTTTTATTTAAGATTTAAAAACAAAAAAATTATTGAGAATAAATTATTATATTATTTTGGAGCAAATCTATAATGATATTTAATCACAACCTCCAATTTAAATTGCCTTGCACTAAAATGAAATACTTGTTAAAAATTTTGTTGTTTATAAAGCTCATATTATTTCCAAATACCTAATAATCTCCATTATAGCTATTTCTAATTTACTATATATATAATTTATATTTTATTTCTATTATATATATTTATATTTTATATTTCTATGTATAGTACATTTCCAATTTCTTCCCCAATGCCAAATGTATGAATGATATGATAATTACCAAATTAGAATAATAAGTAGAACACAAAAATGTTATATTATTGATTCTATAAAATATTTAAATGAAATTTTGTTTTTATATAATATGAAGTAAATTAAATTATGTTTGGGTAAGGTGTAATCATACGAATTTGAGGAAGAAAGCATACATCTCTCTTTCTGAAAATAATTATAACTTTTCTTGTAAACCAAACTTGAAAGGAAATGAAATATTCATTCATGCAGTCAGCATCTTATTAGTACACTTGTTGGCCTTCATAATATATTCAGTTATACAATTTTCATAACATGGATACCCAACTTAAAATTAATTGATCAAATAACAATAAAGTAATTTTTGACTCATTTGGAATACTAAGCCAAATAAAATAATGTTACTGTTGTTATGCTATAACAAATGACAATAAATAATTTTCTGCTTTTTACTTTGCTTTATTCCATGATTTTCAGATTATTTAGTTGAATTAATCAAAAACACAGAAGAATCTATTCCAAAACTATTGTTACAATTTTATGATTTTAAATAGAAACCATGATCAAAGCAACTTATAAAAGTAATTAAATGAAGACTTGTTTACAGTTTCAGAGAGTGAGCCTATGACCACCAGAGTGAGGAGCAAAGTGAGAGGTATGATACTGGGGCATAGCTGAAAGCTTATATCCAATTTACAAACACAGGGAGTGAAAGAGAAAGGACTGGCTTTTTCAACTTCAAAGCCCATGTCCAGTGACACACATCCTCCAAAAGGGCCATGTTTTCCTAAACAGTCCAATAGCTAGGGAACCAAACACTTAAAGTATGTGCAGCTATGAGACAAGTCACCAAAACTTCTCTTTGGAAACAAAATATGACATGGATAGATGCTTTATACAATTTTCCCTATGATTATTGCACTGAAGGATGAAAATACCTTCATTAGTGATGGTGGTAGCCTATTTCTGAATGAGATATGATTAAAAGAATAAGATCTTATAAGCCTAAGAAGCCTAGCAATGTATCAGTTAATGGATATAGTAAGTATAAAATGAGTGATAATCTATCTAAAACATTGTCACTATATGTGACATAAAATAATATTAATCCGCTTACTATTAATGAAAATAAAACATCTGAGTGAAGGTCAGGATTATTTGTTACTACTAAAAATTTTAACAAGAGAGGGGAAGGAATATACTATAGTAATATGCTATATACTATAGTATAATAATAGGAATATTCTATAGTATACTATAGAACATAAGAAGTGGAAACGCACAATCTGAGATTGTGAATTTAGAATAGTTTAAGGGGCCATAAACAGGTTTGAAAGAGGAAATTTATAATGGAGCTTGATGTCACATTCATTCTGGATACCTAAGCAGAGCTCCAAAATGACTTCCTGACCACAGAAAGGGACATGAATGATTAGGATAAGCATATGCCTGATACTTGCATATTTAATATGGACCCAGGAAAAGGATACAGAGTATCATTTACTTATTATGAATTAAATTTAGAAATGGTTAATTTTTTATATAAATTGTGGTGATTTGAATAGGTATAGTCCCCATAGACTCATGTGAAGAAATCTAGGATCTTCATGAGTAGCACCATTAGAAGGAGTGGCTTTTTTGGAGGAAGTTTGACCCTATGGAGGTAGTCTTTTAAGTCTTTTATACTCAGTCTCTGCCCAGTGTAGAATCCAGTAACCTTCTGGCTGTCTGTGAATCAAGGTGTTCAACTCTCAGCCCCTTCTCCAGCACTATGTCTGCCTGTGCACTGTCATGTTTCCTACCATGATGATAATAGACTGAACCTCTGAAACCGTAAGCCAGCCCCAATTAAATGTTATTTATAAGAGATGCCTAAGTCATGTCTCTTCACAACAATACAACCTTTATTAAGACACAAGTTATATGCCTTTGAGCTTTCAAATTGTCAAAGTAGGCTAAAGAATACTTTTTTAATATGTTTGGAACATTATACAAATATAAATTTGACTATTATGGAAATTTTATGTAAGTAGAATCAAGATATGTGGTGGGATAGTAGGTTTATATAAGGAAATAGAATAGATAGTATGAATATATTTAGTTGTATATGATTATATATTAATTTTTATATTTATATATATATATCCATTACATATTATGGTATTGTATTAAATATATTAAAATTGATTCATCTGCTTAGATTACAGATTTCCATCTGAATAGTCTAACAATGACTGACTCCTAACAAAAATACCAGGTATCTTGTCTTCAGTCTCCCTTGAACCCTCAATGAACTAAATTCTACTACAAGATAAAAAGCAGCACAATATTGTGCAGCAGCACAATAGATGAGCTTTCCAGAGAGAGTGAAGGAGAGCAGGCAAAATACAAAAGCTTCCTTTATCTTGTCGTTTTTTTATGAGGGCTGTCATCAGAAGGTGTGACCAAGATTTAGGATGTATCTTCTGACCTCAAATAACTCAATAAAGAAAGTCTCTCATAGGGATTACGTATTGCACTTTAGTTGATTCCATACCTTTTCACCTTGACAACCAAAATTCATTATTGCAAGTGGTACTTCTGCTTGTCTTTATCATGTAAAATACTTTGAAGATTTATCCTAAGGAAATAATCTCATATTTAGTTAACAACCTCAGGCCTCATCGTGCCTGCCATTTAGTGTAAATTGTGTGCTATTGCTGTCAAAATTAAAGTATCTTGGATGGACATAGAAAATTTGGTCTACACAGTGATCAGTCTATGGATATGTCAGGTTTTTTTTTGTTTGTTCCGTTTTTACAATAATGAACCAATGAATATGTGTGCACATGTTTATATGTGAAATTATGTTCATATCTTTGGATATATGCACAAAAGTTGTACTGTTGATTCATATAGTAATCTTTGTGATTATGTATTTTAAACTACTAAAATATGTTTCATAGTAGCTCTACAAATGTATGTACCTTTGGACAATGCATTACAATTTTTGCTGTCCTTGACAACAGTAGTTATTATCTAATTTTATTAAAGACATCCTACTTGACATAAAGTGGTATATGATGGTAGCTGTAATTGGAATTTTCTAACTAAAAATTTTAAACCAATTTCTATGTATTTTTTGATATCTGTGTGTCTTCTTTGAAGAAATATCTGTTCAGATACTTTGATTAATTTTAATTGGATGGTGTGACATTTTACATTTAAAGTTTTAGAATGATTTCAAAAATTAATCAAAGTGAAGTTTTTTCCTAAAATATAAGATATGCAATTTTTCCAACACTGCTAGCTATAGGCACCTTTCTTTCTTTCTTTCTTTTTTTTCCTTTCTTTCTTTCTTTGTTTCTTTGTTTCTTTCTTTCTTTCTTTGCTTGTTTCTTTTTTGTATGTTGGATAATGATTTGAAAATACATGTTAAGTAGTGCTCATGTTTTATTTTTTAAGTTGCATTTTATGATATATGGTATTGGTTTTTAAAGTAAAACTTCCATATTAATTGAAGAGGATTATTATTTCTATTGCTTCCCACACTAGTTTATCATGTATATAAAATTGATTTTTGTGGGGAGCCGACAGAAAGCGGCTATCATCCTTGCAGCCATCTTGAGCCATATAGCCTGACCAGAGACTTGATTGCATTAGCCTACAACAGCTGAGTACACTCTGATAACATCTTGTTTAGATACCCAGGATCTTTCCTTGGGTGTGTGAGACTTAAAGGTGTGTGACTTAGAGATCAGATTTAGAGACAAGACCAAGGGCATGATTAAAGGCGTGACTTAGAGGTGTGGCTTAGAAGTGAGACATATAAAAGGCAAGAGGCAGACAGGAGAGTTCAGAACAATTTGGAGGAACAGAGAATCAGACACTTCAGAGAGTACCACTTGGAGTTAGTGAGTAGGATTTAGACATTAAGACAGTACAACTCAAACTACAACTTGGGAGTAGGAATTAGGCATTAGGACAGTACAACTTAGAGTACAACTTGGAGTTAGTTATTAGGTTTTAGGCACTTGGCACTTGGAGGAAGAACTTGGAATTAGACATTAGGCACTTAGCACTTGGAAGAAGTAATTTGGAGAAAGAACTTGGAGGTACTAGGGACTAGGAACTAGGGACTAGAAACTCAAGACTTGGGACTTGGAGAAGAAGAGAGACCGAAGAATAAACGGGATTGAATCACACTCTGTCTGGTCTCCATTCCTCAAATCCGTCCTCACTCTCTCTCTCTCTCTTGCTGAACCCCAACCTGCAGACCGGAGTAGCTTGGGGCAGTGTAGGCTCTAACAACTTAGCCCCCAAGGCTTTTGGCAGTGAAAGTTCCAACATTGACAGAACGGTCCGAGACATTTTGGCCCCCAAATGTGGGGTAGCTTGGGCCTCAACAGATTTTTAGGCTCCTCCAATCTTCTTTTATTTTTATTAATGTATACTAATTTTGTACAGTAATAAGTTTCCTAATTCCATTTAATATGTGCTTGTATGGTGCTCTGATCATAATCCTATGCCCATTGCCATCATTTTTCACCTCAGTAAGATACACTTCCTGTCCCTAATAAATTCCCTGCTAACTTCACACACCTCCATTGCTAGATTCTACATATGAGGAGAAATGCATTATACTTCATGTTTCTGGTTCTAGCTTCTTTATTCTGCTTTCTGCTTAGTGTGAAAGTAAAAAATGCACACCTGATTTCTTTCTTTGTTATTTCCAGATTATGACTTCTTTCATTACTTTACTTCCTATTTTTTTGTACTTAAATTTTTAAAGGTTGTTTGTATATACAACATATATTTATATTTAAATATTTTTGTCCATTCTGACAGCCTTAATTGAGGTATGCATAACATTCACACTTAAAGTGATCATTGGATGCAGTTGTATAAATGTACTACATATTTGTGGCATTTATTCTTTTTCTTTTAACTATGCTTCTTATTTTATTCTGTCTGTATGGTTTTTAATGAGACATATTCTCATTCAAGATCCTTTCTACTTGATATCCTGAATTCTAGGAGTAAAGCTATGTGCCAGCACACATATCTTGTCCTCTGGATCTTCTCTATTTTCTAGAAGCAAGAGAAATTAATGGCTTAAAATTTTATAGTGTTCTCCACAGATACTACAATAAACATATACAGCTTATATAAATACACTTTTTTTTTAGTTACCTGTACTAGGACGTTATATCTGGAAAAAAACACACAGAAGGATTTATTTCAAGCCATGTTTTACAATAGTTGGTCTGTTATGCAAGGCAAAAGGGAGCAGTTCACATTTTAGTAGGCTGGAAGCAGAGAAAGAGAGAAAAGGTGGAGACAAAAGGTAGTGCTTTTTTGGTGTTCTCTCCCTGTATTTCATTCCAAACCCAACTACTTACTTGCTGTATCTGCGTTTTGGTTCATCCTTTTCTCAAGATACCTTTATGATTTCACCCATGGTGCCCAGATTATCTTCCATGTCACTTTACATCCAGTCAAATTGACAACAGATATTATTATCATACCCTGTTTCAAATATTGTTATATCACAATATTGAAATGACCATAAAAGCCTCTTACATGCCCTATGGCATTATGGTCAAGTTCCCAGACCACTTTTATACATGTTACAATTACTCAGTATTTTCCTTGTATGATAGTTTTGAACAATTTCCTACAAAGAATTTTGATACAATAAAATATGCAATCCCACTCTGTCTTCATTTAGTCCTTAAATATTTTTCCTTTCTTTATACAAGTCATATCTCTTTTACCCAGGTTACATTCTTCTTCTTCAACAAAGTTCTTTTAATATACTGGTTAGTCATTCCACACTACAAGATAGAGAGCTTAAAAAGCAGATAATTTTTCCCTAGGATTATATAGACTTGATTTTCAAAATCAAGGTGTCGGGATGTTAAATTTATAATTAAATATGCTATTCATGTTTGAATTTTCAGTTCTTCCATTTTTGTCATCCTCCAGTCTCTGTGTACCCATGTATCTATGTATCTAAGTATCTATGTATATCTATCTATCTATCTATCTATCTATCTATCTATCTATCTATCCATCCATTTATCATCTGTCTATTTATAGTTATCTAAAATCTGTCTCTTTCTCTCTGTCTCTGTCTTTCTCTCTCTCTCTCTCTCTCTCACACACACACACTCACACACACATATACAGAGAGAGAGAGAGAGAGAGAGAGAGAGAGAGAGAGAGAGAGAGCTCAAGATCTTACACATGTGGAATGACCTTCCTATCATTCCTTATCTTGGAAACCTGAATGACACAGACAAATGAGTTCTAGCTACTAAAAATGTTGCTACTGCTAAGTAGATTTCATTAATAGAACATTTTCTCTAAATTGTCTTAATAAAAATATCCAGGTTGTCCTAGTTTTCTAGGAAAAAAATCTGTTGAACTTTTTAGGTCACAATGCAAGCAATGAAAACTATTTCTTTACAAGTGAAATGCGAGGTCCCTGAAAACCCTCAGCAATTCCTATCAGTAAATTTTTTAGGTATTTAACCTGTCATGTAAAGACATTTTGATCCTCTGTAAAACTGTTTATTTACTGCCTGACAATGGATACTCCAGCAATCCCACACTCCTATTAATTTCTCAAGTATATCCTGTGGCACTTTTAATCCCAGATATTTCTCATATGTCTGTCTTGCTTCTTCCTGCTTATATCTCACGTGATTTTCATTTTCTCAACAGCTAAAAATGTCCTTCTTCTTTAAGACTTCCAGATGGATATTGGATATTTTTCTCTGTGTTTGTATATCCTATGCAATGCATACATCTAATAACAGAACACATATCTATAGTGGACATGTTACTGCTTTTCCGTCTTATGAAGTACAGGACAGTTTGCAAGAATTCTTGCTCAAAGAGTAACTTAAATAGAAACTCTTATAACAAATATTCAGAAAACGCATATGTATATCTGCATGCTTCTGCAGCCCCAAATTATCTCTCAGTGTTCCATTTCATTTTGAGTGTGAAAATCAACAAAAGAAAGATGGAGGGCTCCCCTTCTGTAAACAGTTGTTTTTTTTTCCTATTGAGATAATGCACTTTGTATTAAAGTTTCTTTCCTCTGAGTAAATCATTTTGGAGACAAGAAGATATCTTTTATTTATAATATTTTTCATGAAAGATACTAAATCCTGATTATTTGAAATCATTAGCAAATGGTTTTGCTTTTAAAATAAAACAAATTATAAAATATTTCTTCCTCATAATCTTGCTCTTTGTCTTAATTCTCTGAAATAATTAAGCTCAGTCAATAAATTTCACAGATAAATTAATTAGATGATAGTAAAGGCATTAAAAAATTTAAATCAATTAAATGTTAATAATCTATAATTAGGATGAGTCAGTTATATTTCCTGTTGCTGCCACACTACATTTGAACAGCAACAGTTTAGGGCGAGATAAACCAATTGAGACACAGACTAAATGTAGTATAACTTATTACATGCACACCAATTATATTCACAGGTAAAAAATATATTATACAAAAGTGCACACACACACACACAGTCACAGACACACACACATATATACATATATATACATACATATAATATATCTATATCTATATTTATCTCTCTCTGTATATATAAATTTTTTGCTTTTTGCCAGGGTATGGAATCAAAAACTCACAAAGACTCCAAAGGAGGATGTCACGTTGTATCATTCTTATGATAAATTCCATTGGCTGAAGATGGCATTAAGGGAGGCATGCTAAAACCTTGAATGAGATTCAAGTGTTGCATTTGAATGCATCACACAGGGAGTTCTTATCTTATCACATGAAGCATAAACAAAACTACATCTTTCTGAAAATGTGCTAACGTGACATTAAACATGACCTTTGAGCAGCTGATTGAAATGCGAGTTTTAAAAAGGGAAAACTAATTTCACATCAAATGGTGTTTCAATATGTATAGTTCTACTAGAAACACTTTTGAAAGTTTAGTTAAAAGGATTAATAGTTTATATTATATGTTTCTTTTAGGCTAGCCTGTAGTTTGTTTTTTTTTTCTCTAATAATTTTCAGGTTTAAGAATTACTAGTAATAACTAATATACACATCATGAAAAAATTAAATTAAAACCTAAATCTAATGATTCTATAAATAAAATGCCAGGCACAAATTTTGAGTACCCTTGAAATGAAAACTAGTTAATCAGTTGCCATGCCAATTAGCATGGAATTGCACTAGGAAAGATTAAATGTGATGTTAATTATTATAATGTTGAAAAAATCTTTCCATTTTCAATATCCTCAAAAATTATCATAGAATATGTTTAAAATGCATTGTCACTTATAGCCACATATTGGAGAGAAGAAATTAGAAATAATGCTGAATGGCTATGGTAAGTGGAGAAAGAAGCGTAGGATTCGCTCAGGACTGTCTTGTGAAACCACAGAGAAATTACACATTCTAAAAGTGAGCACTGAATTGTCTTAGAGTGAATTCTGAGTTCTGTGTACACATCACATTCAATTAAAATGAGGGCTTCCATACCATCAAAAGAGTTATGTTTTGGAAAGTAAGCTTAAAATAACATCTATCAGAATATCAAGTTAGACATGAAACATACGACTACATATCTGCTATGTATTTAATTTTAAAGTAGATCAATATTTTTTTTTTAAATTCAGATTGAAAAAAAAATAAGATTACTAGGTATTTGTTCATCCCATATTGCTTACCCTTTGGTAGGAATCTGTGGTGTAGAGCTTCATAGGTGAAATAGATTTGCGCAAGATAAATGACTAAGAACTTAAAGTTATCTTTATCTAAAAGAAACAAGTCACTTGACCATGCTGTTACTTGAACTTGCCATCATGATCCAGGTGTTTTTGGTTTTTCTTTTTTTTTCTTGTGTGTGTGTGTGTGTGTGTGTGTGTGTGTGTGTATGAAGAAAGTCACATTTCTCAGTATTAAAAAACAAATTGAAAACCAAAACATTGTGCCATTGTAGCATCACATAGCAAGGCACATTTTGAGAGGAACTGTGAAGATGCTGTGGCGACATTCATTATATGACAAGTGTTCAGAATGCTCATTCCTTCCCATGTCTATCTTATACTTATGACTCCAAGAATTCTCTAGCATCTATCAGTTCACAGAGAAGAGAACACTTAGGCCTTGTTTGTGAATCATTTTGTCCATATGCTGATACCAAGAAGGTATGGACAGCTGCAAGCATGCTATGCTGTCCTGGGACTGCAAAGAGCATGCTGCACCTCAGCCATGTTCTGGGCCATCCCTGAGTAACTGTGATAAGGAAAAGACTCTTAGATCTGAGAACACAGCTAAGTGTGTCTGAATTTTCTTCAAATATAAGCTTCACTTATATACTGATCTTTGTGCTATGGCTAGATATTCAATGAATGATGAGACCTTGAGAAGAAACTTTACTGAAAAATTAGTGACAATAGAATTTATTTATTAAGAAATAGGTCACTATCGAAGAAATGTGATGAATAGGTATGAAGAAAAATTGAAAAAAAAACTGGGAAAATATCAATGGCATTGATGAATGCTTGATACAGGGAAACTAACCTTAGCTGAGAGTGTTTTTTAATAACAAAGCAGATAGGAAGACCTACTGAGTGCATATGAGACTTTTTTTTAAGTGATTGTCTATCACATAATTATGGTAATAGGTAATTAATGCATTACCCATAATGCATAATGGATTATAAAACAGCCAGGAAGAATGCTATTTTTGACAAAGCATTTACTCAGTAGCATAGACTGACTCACACTGAGGTCATCATGACTTGATTCATGACTCAGTGTCTAAGTTTCAGGAGGCAAATATGAGTCTGAATTCCAGTATGGTATTATTGCCCTAAGAAACCAGGAAGTTGCTTAGTGCCCAGTTCACTTCATTGTCCAACTCTGAAAGTGAAGAGAGAAAATTTTTCCTTATTGAAACCCCATGCTTGCCCTGCTTAGAAATTTGCCTGCCCTGCATATGTAAGAATGTAATATTAAAAATCCTGTAATATTGCGTGTTAGAATTTTAGTAAGAATCTAATGCTTTGTTTTGTTTCTAATGTTTTGTAGCAGCCATTCCTCCCTTTCACTGACACTGTCGATACTTGATTGATACATTTTCTGAGATTCATTTACAGATTTGAAAGTATATACATAAAAAGGGTGACATCTGCTTCCCATTCCTCTTCCTTGCCTCCTATATGGCAACAATAAGCCTGGTTCTGGGCCCTGCAGTTGAACAAACCCATCCTGAGAGATGTGCTTAAGAAGAGATTTTCAATTCTCCCCCATGGGCTCTGATTCTCTGCAGAGTCTCACCATACATTTGTCTCCTAACGCTGAGGCCTGAACTATCCTGAGAGTTTCTCCAAGCTGTTGTCCTTCTTTCAGTTTGTAATTGTGTTATTAACTCTTCTAACAAACTTCATAAACCCCAATAATCCATCTCTACAACACCAGGGGATTTTCATGGTATCCAAAAAAAAATATAAAATGATGTACAAAAATGAATGATTTTTGGATTTTTCTGTTTGGATATGAAATATATTAAAGGCCTGTGCTGAAAGATTAGTGTACAAGATGGCTATGCTCTAGGTGCTAGAAAGGATGAGAGTCAAGTCAAGCTGGAAGCAGTTAAATCAAGTAGAACAAAATGTGCCACTGAAGGGGGAATTTTGCTACCCCACCCTTTGGTGTGATTTACATGAGTTGCTTGAGTTTAACATCTTTATTCAGTGTTATGATCTTCATCATGATTGTCTGTCTCACATTTCCCAAAACAAAGGTTAAAAGCATCAAAGGATAGGAACCCCTGACACCATTAGCTGAAAGAAGCCTTTTCTCATGGCCCCCTTTCACAATCACACCACTCACTGACAAATGGAATCATGAAATATTGATTAAATTGGCATTATTTTCAGTTCTGAAAACCCATTAATCATCCAGCATAATGCTATTACATGCAGCATTTTTCTAATCAATAAAATGTTGTGTCTATTCCAATATTATAAAATGTGATTTTATATCAACATGCTTAATGCTATTAATTTTACATTATTGTATTCCAGTTGCAGAATATTGAAAAAATGAGTAAACATCTATCAAGAAATTCAGCTTCTCTAGGAATGTTTGTGCAGTTGTACACAGGACAAAACATGCTTCTCAGCAATAACTTTGTTATTATCTTCTTTTTGAGGTTAAATATAGTTTACAGAAATGTTACAAAGTATCAGTTTGACAAGTAACATATTTGTAAATGTTGACATTATATAAACCACATTGGCCAAATGTTTTCTGTGATAGGATAGTTGACTGTGATTAATATGTAAATATTCAGACTCAGTATACTATTTTATTCTGCATAGTATCTAAAAACTCCCTTTGTCAGATGAATGTGAGCTCTTTCCTGACTGAGAAAATTATTTTTAATGATGTTCTTAAAACTGACTATGTTTTTCTTTGCTCTTTATCCTCCTCTTCCCCCTCCTTCTCCTCTTCCTCCTTGTCATCATCATCATCATCATCATCATCATTCTCTTTTTTTCTCTTTTCTTCTTCTGTTCCTAGTCAAAATCAGTTCTACTGAGTATGAAGATTATCAACTCTCAGACATTAATGTGTGGACAGACAGTAATTTACTACCTCCTATAATTCTTTGGAGAATTATTTTGGAGAGCAACACAATACTGGAAAGCTTGCAGCTTGTTAACTATGACATATATGTTACTTGGTAGTATATCTCACTTAATACCTACTTTTCATTATAAACATGCATATATGTAATTTTGATATCATAGTATAAGATATATAAGACTAGTTTTGTATTAATGGAAAAATCTACATAATGGAAACACATGCTTTTTGAAGAAAACAATAATTGGGTATAAAATGAATAACTGAATTGATAAATAAATAAGTATTATGAGTTGTTAACATCAAGGTTTTATTATAGGTTCTAGAAATAGTATCTGTTCTCATTTAGTTTACCTGCCCGTGTAATTGATAGGGAACAATCAAATTCTTCATCTCTCTTATGACCTTTTCAGGCCATGTTTGAATGCTTCTGACAGTCAAAAAATGCTCATTTTGTCTTCTTGATTTTACTGTATTTAAACTTTATTAGATGAATAAATCAATATTTTACTTCTAAATTCAATGTTGACATATTAATAACTTATCAATGCATATAACTCACTCTAGTTATAATGTTAGAAAATATTCAAAAAGTAAAATAATTTGAATATATGACTTTAATCATTAAGAATTTAAAAAAGAATGGCTACTCCAGCTTGTTTCTTGGACCATTTGTTTGAAAAATTGTTTTCCAGGCTTTTACTCTGAGGTAGTGTCTGTCTTTGTCACTGAGGTGCATTTCCTGTATGCAGCAAAATTCTGAGTCTTGTTTACATATCCAGTCTGTTAGTCTATGCCATTTTATTAGAGAATTGAGTGTTAAGAGATATTAAGGAAAAGTGACTGTTGCTTCCTGTTATTTTTGTTATTGGAGGTGAAATTATGTTTTTGTGGCTATCTTTATTTGGGGATTGTTGAAAATTTACTTTTTTGCCTTTTCTAATGTAGTTTCCCTCCTCATGTTGGAGTTTTCTATCTGTTATCCTTTGTAGGGCTGGATTAGACGAAAGATATTGTGTAAATTTGGTTTTGGCATGAAATACCTTGGTTTCTCCATCTATAGTAATTGAGAGTTTTGCTGGATATAGTATCCTGGGCTGGCATTTGTGTTCTCTTAGGGTCTGTATGACATCAGTCTAGGATCTTCAGGTTTTGTAGTCTCTGGTGAGAAGTCTGGTATAATTTTTATAGGTTGGCCTTTATACATTATGTGATATTTTTCCCTTACTGCTTTTATTAATCTTTGTTTTGTGCATCTAATGTTTTGATTATTATATGATGGGAGAAATTTCTTTTTTGGTCTAGTCTACTTGGAGTTCTGTAGACTTCTTGTATGTTCATGGGCATCTCTTTCTTTAGGTTAAGAAAGTTTTCTTCTATAATTTTATTGAAGATATTTACTGGCCCTTTAAGTTGGGAATCTTCACTTTTTTCTATACCTATTATCCTTAGCTTTGATCTTGTAATTACAACCAAGATTTCCTGGGTGTTTGGGTTAGGAGCTTTTTACATTTGCATTTTCTTTGACAGTTGTGTCAAATATTTTCCATGGTATCTTCTGCACGTGAGATTCTCTATTCTATCTTTTGTATTCTGCTAGTAATGTTTGCATCTATGCCTCCTGATCTCTTTCCTAAGTTTTCTATCTCCAGGGTATTGTCCCTTTGTGATTTCTTTAGTGTTTCTACTTCCATTTTTAGATCCTGGATGGTTTGATTCAATTCCTTCTCCTGTTTGGTTGTGTTTATTGAAGATCTCTGAAGATGGAAAGATCTCCCATGCTCACAGATTTACAGGATTAATATAGTAAAAAATGGCCACCTTGCCAAAGCAATCTACAGATTCAATGCAAAACCCATCAAAATTCCAACTCAATTCTTCATAGAGATAGAAAGAACAATTTGAAAATTCATTTGGAATAGGATAACAACAAAAAACCAAAAAACAAGATAGCTAAAACTACTCAAAACAATAAAAGAACTTCTGGGGGATTCACCATCCCTGATTTCAAGCTGTACTAAAGAGCAATAATGATAGAAACTGCATGGTATTGGTACAGAGACAGGCAGAAAGATCAATGGAATAGAATTGAAGACCCAGAAATGAACCCACACAACTATTGTCACTTGATCTTTGACCAAGAAGCTAAAACCGTCCAGTTGAAAAAGGACAGCATTTTAAACAAATGGTGCTGGTTCAGCTGGAGGTCAGAATGTAAATTGATCCATTCTTATCTCCTTGTACTAAGCTCAAGTCCAACAGTATCAAGGACCTCCACATAAAACCAGATACACTAACGTAATAGAAGAGAAAGTAGGGAAGATCCTCGAATAATTGGACACAGGGGAAAAGTTCCTGAACAGAACACCAATGGCTTATGCTCTAAGATCAAGAATAGACAAATGGGACCTCATAAAATTGCAAAGCTTCTGTAAGGCAAAGGACATTGTCAATAGGACAAAATGACAAAAAAAAAAAAAAAAAAAACCAGATTGAGAAGAGATCTTTACCAATCCTATATCTGATAGAGGTCTAATATCCAGTATGCACAAAGAACTCAAGAGACTAGACTCCAGACAATCATATAACCCTATTAAAAATGAGGTACAGAGGTAAACAAAGAATTCTCAACTGAGAAAATTTCAAATGGCTGAGAAGCACCTAAAGAAATGTTCAAGATCCTTAGTCATCAGGGAAATGCAAATCAAAACAACTCTGAGATTCCATCTCACACAAGTCAGAATGGCTAAGAACAAAAACTCAGGTGATAACAGATGCTTGTGAGGATGTGGAGGAAGTGGAACACACTTTCAGTGTTGGTGGAATTGCAAGCTGACACAACCACTCTGAAAATCAGTCTGGCAGTTCTGCAGAAAATTGGACATAGTATTACCTGAAGACACAGCTATACCACTCCTGGGCATATACCCAAAAGATGCTCCAACATGTAACAAGGACACATGCTCCACAATGTTCATAACAGCCTTATTTATAATAGCTAGAAGCTGTAAACAACCCAGATGTCCCTCAACAGAGGAATGGGTACAGAAAATGTGGTACAATTACACAATGGCATACTACTCAGCTATTAAAAATAATGAATTCATGAAATTCTTATGTGAATGGATGGAACTAGAAAATATCATCCTGAGAGAGGTAACCCAACCACAAGAGCACACCCATGGTATGCATTCACAGATAAGTGAATATTAGCCCCAAAACTCACAATACCCAAGATACAACTCACAGACCCCATGAAGCTCACTAAAGAGGAAGACCAAAGTGTGGGTGCTTCCATCCTTCTTAGAAGGGGGAATAAAACATTCAAGGAAGCAAATATGGAGACAAAGTGTGGAACAGAAACTGAAGAAGGGGCCATCCACAGACTGTCCCATCTGAGTATCCATCCCATGTGCAGTCACCAAAGGCAGAAGCTGTTGTAGATGCCTGGAAATGAATGCTAGCAGGAGCCTGATATTTCTATCTCCTTAGATGATCTACCAGAGTCTGACATATTCAGAGAAGGCTACTCACAGCTAACCATTGAACTGATCAAGGAGTTCCCAAAGTAGGAGTTAGATAGAAAACTGAAGGAGCCAAAGGGGTTTGTGGCCCCATGGGGAGAGCAACAATACCAACCAACCTGAGCTCCCAGGGTCTAAACCACCAGCCTGGGAGCACATAGGGAAGGACCCATGGCTCCAGCTGTTTATGTAGGGGAGGATGGCCTTGTTGGGCATATGTGGGGAGGAGGTCCTTGGTGCCTTGAAGGCTGGATGCCCCAGTGTGGGGAATTAGAGGGAAGGGAGGTAGGGGTGGTTGAGAGGGTAGGTGGATGGGGCACACCTTCATAGAAGCAGGAGAAAGGGAGATGGGATGGGGGTATCTTGTGGGGAAATGGGGAAAGGGGATAACATGTGAAATGCAAATAAATAAAATATCCAATAAAAATTAAAAAATATTGAAAAAGAAAAAAGAAATTTAAAAGAAGGCAACTAAGAAAAGCAAAATGTAATGACTTCTAAGATTTGAATTACATCTTTAAGAAGATTTAATAAAAATGTGTGATTTATACTTCACAGGAATTGAATGGACAAACGTCATGAGAAATGGACTAAATGAAAATAATATATGCATATAATTTATTTGACATATTATTTCATATTACTTGCCTTTATATTCATGGTACTCAGAATATATATACAAGCCTACTTCATAATATTTTACATATTCAGAGTAAATACTGATGAGGGACTATCTCAAAAGGCTCTGTTAGAGCCTGGGCACAGCTTCTGGCTAATGAACACACAGCCTCTAGTCCTTCTCAGCATCTTACAGTGATCTGAAATTTATGTTCACTTTACTCGCTTATTCTATCTCTTCTGTGGCACAGACAGGTATTTGAATTTGTCACTGTGAGCAAATAATGTTTTCACAGGTTTGAGTATTTTCCTCAGGAGGCAGAGAGACACTTTCAACAAGGTATTTTTAAATGAAAAGGTATGTTGTTTTAAAAAATAAATTTAAGTGTCTATGTTGAATATTAGTCAATGAGATTTTATTTCAGTTTTGAGATTGGAATTTTTACATGTTCCTCATGTTAGGGTTTCACTTGAAAGACTAAAAAACAGTCCTGAAAAATGAAACAATTCTATAGTATTATTTGGTAAAGTAACTCCTAGATAGCTTTGTTGTTTATATTAGGTGGTTAACATTAACTTTGAGGTTTGCATACCTAAAAGTTTACAAAGAAATGGTAAGTTAAAAACTTTTATGTGCATTAGGGTAGAAATGTCAATAGTTAGGTGAGTGATTATCTGAAGCAGATATTTAAAATAAATGAGTCAATGTAGGTTGTAATTCAAGTCACAACAACATAGGAATAAACAAGGTCAAAGAAGGTTAAAGCTGGTATAAAATAACATTTAAATGAAGATGATTTATGTTTGTAACGGTTTTAATATTATCAAATATTTTAGCATAATTGACAATAAATAAGCGATACATATTTTAAATGAAACTACTGTCAGACTTATGTATAGCTCTTAGTAGCCTTCCATTATCAATGTATTGAATGCCTTGACATTCTAAAATTTCTTCACAGTCTTTTCAAGTAGGTTCTTCTCTAAATCCCTTATCTTCTCATCTATCAGTAAGTACATATTGAATTATTCCAGGTCATTATTTGTTAGGCTTCATGAAACTATTTCATATAACTAAAATAATAAACTAGGTACAGAACAAATATTTTGATTACAGCTGCAGTTATTGTTCCAACTTCATCCTCTTCTCCAACTTCAGTATGCTTTTTATGGAACCCTGATATTGTACCATCAGATATGACTCTGTTACCAACACGACTCCTGTGAAGATACAAGGTAGGAAACAGAGCTTTACTAGAATCTCACGATGGATTTTTCATTGTTCTGGGAACATGAACACTGAACATTTTTCAGTATTGGTTTTCCTTGGCTCTGTAATCTGCTGAAGTCTGTTAAGCAAACAGAACACTGCTATCATTAATAGTGTCAGTGATTTGTGCTTGCACATGGGATGGGCCTCAAGTTGGGACAGTTATTGGCTGGACATTCCTTCAGTCTCTGATCCATCTTGCTCCCTGCACTTCTTAAAGATAGCATGAATTTGGGGTAAAAGGCTTTGTAGATGGGCTAATGTCCTCATCTTACCACTGTGTTTCCTGCCTGGTTACAGAAGATGGGCATTTGAGTCTCCTTATTCCCCAGTGCTAAGAGTCTCAGCTAGTGTTACTCTCACAGAATCCTTGGACCCTTCCCCATTCCAGGTCTCTGGCATGTAGTTGCCTACAACTACAGGTAACCGGGTTCTCCTGAGAGGAAGCCTAGGAATGAACGAGAATGGAGGGCGAGAGAAATGTGGGGCCAAGACAAGGTATTCTGATCAAGGCCCGAAGTTTAATAATTTGCTTTCACATATCAAGGAGAAGTCCCACCCACCAGAGTCTCTTCTTGGTTTAGCCCAGGGGCTGGGCAAGGAGATAGCAGTCCGGAAAGGTGTCAAGGCTAGCTCATCAGGCAGTCCATTCTTCTTAGCTCAGGTAGCAGGCTCCAAGGCGCCAAGGCTGGTAATGCAGTGCATCTCCTAGGTCCTACTGTTGCTTGGTCTATTGTGGTAAATGACTTTGCAGGCTTGCTCAGGCCTGGGGGAAGGGCACACTGGCACATCCTAGTGATTTTCCCATCCTGCCAGCTGCTGATTTTCATTCACTCTCCTGGCCTTCTCTCCCTGGCTCTCTCTAACCTTTCATCCTTGAACTTGTTTCTCTCCCGATCCTGTGTCCCATCCAGTTTCCCCTGCTCCATCACCTCCTATCATTATTTTTTTTTCCTCTTTTGAGTGAGATTCCAAAATTCTCCCTTGTGCCCTTCTTATTCTTTAGCTTATCTGAGTCTATGGATTGTAACATGAGTAAGCTATACTTTATAGCCAAAATCCACTACTAAGTGAGTACATAGCATGCATATCTTTTTGAGTTTGCGTTATGTCACTCAGGATGATGTTTTCTAGTTTTATAATGAATATATCATGATGCCCTTGGTTTTAATGGCTGAGTAGTATTCCATTGTATAAATGAACTACATTTTCTTTATCCATTTTTTGATTGAGAGACAGCTGGTTTTTTTTCCAGAAGGCTATTATGAATAAAGCTACGATCATAGTGGAGCAACTGTCCTTATGGTAAGGTGGAACAAATTAATTTTCAAAATGGTTGAACAAGATTGAACTCTCAGCAACAATGAAGGAGTGTTCTCCTTGCTCTACATCCTCATCAACTTGTACTGTCAGTTGTTTTTGCTATTTTGATGGGTGTGAGGTGGAATTTCAGAGTCATTTTGATTTGCATTTCCTTAGCACTAGAAACTTTGAAATTTTCTTTAAGTTGTTTTCAGTCATTTGAGTTTCCTCAGTTGAGAATTCTGTTTAGTTCTGTACCCCAGTTTTAAAATTGTGTTATTTGATTTGTTGGTGTATAACTTACTGACTTCTTTATTTTGGATATTAACTCTTTTTCAGACGTAGGTTTGGAGAAAATGTTTTCTGGTTCTGTAGTCTTTCAGTTCATGATTGTTCTAGTAGAGCATTTCATGTAGCATTCACTGTAGTTCTGGACCTCCAGGCTTGCACAACTTGATTGAAATATTTGGAAACCTAATAGAAACAAACAGAAAAGGACTTTTATGTTTATTCTTTAATTTATTTTAATTGTAAATAGATTTGGTAGAATATATTCTGATTAGGGTTACCCATCTTCCAACCCAGCCCAGTTCTCCCTTCCTCAGTTCCTACTCAAATCCTTACTCTTTCTTTTTCTCTCATTCAAAAATAAAAAGATATCTAAGAATAAAATAATTATAAATAAAACTAAGAAAATAAAACAAACAAGCCAGAATAGTACAAAACAAAGAGCCAACAAAGCACAAAAAATACATATAAGCAGAGAGATATGTGCATTCATATCCACAAATCTCCCATAAAATTAGAAAACATAAAATATACACAAAAGACATGCAATGTTAAAAAAATAAAGAAAAGGAATGGAAAGGAAATAAAAGACCTTGACAATACAATGTGAGAAAAAGAATTTTCTTTTTAATTATATTTAACCATTTTTTATTTACATTCCAGATTTTATTCCCCTCCATGTCTACCTTTTGACTGTTCTATATCCCATACCTCCTGCCCACTCCCCTGTATCCACAAGAATGTCATGAATGTGGCAAACCACTAACCCCACCCCATCAGATCTCTAAATTCCCTTGGGTCTCCAGTCTCTTGAGGGTTAGGTGCATCTTCTCTGACTGAACCTATACTGACAGTCCTCTGCTGTATATGTGTTGGGGGCCTCATATTAGCTGGTGTATGATGTCTGGTTGGTGATCCAAGGTTTGAGGGATCTCAGTCATCCAGGTTAACTGGGACAGCTGCTTCTCCTACAGGGTTTTCCTCCTCCTCAGTTTCTTCAAGCTTTTCCCTGATTCAACCATGTGGGTCAATATCTTCTGTCTACTGTTTGGGTACAAATAAGAAAAAGAAATTTCAAAATGCCACTGAATTTATTTTGTGTGGGAATCTTTTACTAGGCATGGGGCCTGCCCTTAATAGTAGGTTGTATCTCTAGTGAGACTCTGTTGGAGAAAAATCATTTTCCTGTTGCAAATGGCCATCAATAGGAGCTTGCTTTGGGGTTAGGGATAGGAGCTGTTTATATGTCCCCTCTTGGCATCAAAACCCCATCAGCTTAGATCTATGTACAGAGAATGAACTTTTTAATATACCAAATGTCAGATATATTTGTAAGAATACAAAATGTCAGATAATTTCTTATATGTTTCTATTTGGCTAATATTCATCCAAAAGCATTTTTTAATTCCCTAGTAATTTATATTTAACAGGATTCTAATATATTAATCAAATAAGTGTTTTGAGCTATAAGATACCCTGTATTACTAAAAACCATTTGTTATATTGTTTTATTCCTTATTCTTTATTGGTACTAATTAAACATTTCCAAACAATATGAAAATAGAAATTCTGTTTTCTCAGGAAAGCAATAAAGTATATCAGAGATACTGAGAAAGAAAACTATTAAAACTTTATGTTTAAAAAAAAATCATGCTTAACACAATCTGTTTCAGTTCAGTACATTTTACCACAAAGTGAATTGAATGAGAAAAAAAAAAAAAAACAGCACTGTAGATTTTATGAATCTAGTTGTTGTGTGAGTAAATGATCTCTGTGCGTGTAAGGACAACTTTTTCCTATGCTTCTTTATAGCTCTTGAGAATAAAAAAGCCTACTTTATTTCATTGTTTCCTTAGCCTATTTATGACTATCTACTCAGAGCAACACTTGCCTTGCATATACAAATCTAAAGTATAATTGCACATTTTTTTCCCTCTGGGAACATTGCCAATGTTTAATGCCAATTTTTTTGCAAGTTACTCTTTTATGCTTTATATATTTCTTTATAAAACTAAAGCATTAAAGTGTGGAGAAAACAAGCTAGTTATCCTTCTGTATATAATGATCATTAATTTTCCTAGATTGTCACTTATTAACATTAATAATGATAATGAAAACTACTGTACCCTCATGTCCAAGAAATCAAGAATTCTTTGTTATCTAATTCTGTTAGGCATACATTTTTATATTTGACTACATCAGAGAATGATATCTTTCAATCAAAATCACATCTCCTTATTTTGATTAAAAACTATATGTACAAGGTGAAAGCAGCTCAAGTGACAACAAAAATGCAGATAAACAACAAAAAACAGTCATATGAAAGTCTTTTGGAAAAATTAGAATATTATAAATTCTTTTGAGATATAACTAAATACTTCAACAACGGGGTTGATAATGTTCCAGGGAATGGCCCAGCATCTATGTATACTCATATATATACCAGTGCCAGTTAGTAATTAAAAAATATAGAATTGGAAGGAAAATGTGGAAGGAAATGAAAAGAAGATTTAAGCAAATGTACTTTATATGTATAAGAATTTCTCAAAGAATAAGTAAATATATCCTTAAGAAACAGATTATTTGAACATTTTTATATTCTCAGAAATGAATAATCATATATCAAGGTATAGATTTGCCTATTAACATTTTTACAGTGGTACTTTTTTGAAGCCCTTTTAAATACTCCAGCTGCCATTCAACTTGATATGACCATATATCTATGCTACTTTCAGAAGCAATGTAACTTTTTTGTTCACTGCACATGCTAAAACAATAACAAGATATTTTCAACATTTTCTTTATTTGCTACAATGTCTATGTTATTCTGAGTTCTATCCACAGCTCTTGGGAGTCATCTGTCCCTGTTCACAGAACATATATGATGACCTGTCATGATTTGAAGATATTATTTCTGATAAGCTACTGGTTCCTGACATTTCTCAGAAACTCCATACTACTGGGATTATCTTGAACAGTATCTCATTGATTTGTTAAAATGTCATCTGTAACACAGCAAGACTAGAAAAAAAAATAGTTATACATAGCTACAATTCAAAAATGATGCCTGATACTTACCCTATATACAATCTCACTGCAAATATGCTACGCAAGGAGGGGCAGTATAACTCATAGTAAAGATTATGTGTTTTAAGCTTTAAATATATAAATGTTTTTTTAAAAAAACTTATTTGGCAAATATGAAAATAATTATGTAAACATTAAGTATTAAAAGTGATTTCTTCATTTTTTTCTGTCTATTTACTTGAAAGTGCATTACCAGTAGGATAAATTTAAAAAGTTTGTAAATAATAGAAGACAATGAGTGCCATATTTGATTTTAATTCTAGAATAATGGAATTGTGGGCATGAGGAGTCAACAATGTGGATAGACTTCTAGGGCATTGTGGGCAACCTTAAGAGTTTGGACATCTAGGGAGACTGGGCAAAGTTAAATATACAGAAATTATAGGAGCTCAGATACTCAGTATCATCAAAAGAAAAAGAAAATTAGGAAAAGACAAAGGCATTAGATTCAATTTGATAATACTTAATATTTCTTCATAAATTTATCTAGAGATTGAAATATGTATGATACATGGCATATAACAATGAAAAATATAATATTCTAAATATATATTAATATATATACTATTATATAATATATTATATAATTATATAACATATTATATATATATTTAATATTATATATATATATAAAATATATATATATATTCTTTTTTGTTTGTTTGTTTGTTTGTTTGCTTGTTTTTGAGACAGGGTTTCTCTGGATAGCCTGGGCTGTCCTGGAACTCACTTTGTAGACCAGGCTGGCCTCGAACTCAGAAATCCACCTGCCTCTGCCTCCCATGTGCTGGGATTAAAGGCGTGCACCACCACTGCCCGGCTATATATATATTCTTAATTATATAAATTATGACTAGACTATATAAAAATCTGACTAGATTTTTCCATGGTGAAGCCATGTTTCTTGCTTTCATTAATCCTTAGTGACTTGTAATTCTTTCTCAAGGCTTAAAGCACAACCAGGTCTCTCTCTCTGTCCTCTCTCTCTCTCTCTCTCTCTCTCTCTCTCTCTCTCTCTTTTGTATTTTTATTTTTTTTAATATTTTAAAGCATGAATTCTATTTAATAATGCCTGTGTGCATGGATTTAGAGACTTCCAAAAAGGAAATATATTCTGTGTTACCACCCACCTTCATTCAATTGCCCATAGTTTCTTAGCTAGGGGGAGAGTTGCCTGAGGCTTCATTGGCCGTGTTGGAATTTTGCCTGACTAGATCTTGTTCAGGTGTTGTGCTTCCAGACATAGTTTCTGTGAGTTCATGTGTATGATGCCCTTGTCAATTCTAAGAAATATCTTTTTAACAGAAGAAGTCTACTATTTCGGACTTTTACAATAATCTCCCTAGTCTTACATAATAATCACCAAGTTTGAGAGGGAGCAAGATGCTAAAGTATCTTATTCTCAGCAAGTTGAACAGTTACGAGTCCTTATATTAATTGAAACTTACTGCAAAATGAAGGTTGATGAGGGTTGAAAGACTAACTTAGCAGAACAATAGTAATACAGATTGTCTGAGTCAAGGTTATCATTTGCGTGGCAACATGAAGAGGAAAGGGTTTATTTGACTTATGATTCCAGATCACTGATCACCATTGAAAGAAGCCAGGACAGGAACTAAAAGAAAGTAGAAATTTTGAGACAGGAGCTGAAGAAGAGGACATGGATGGAAACAGCTTACTCCATTGGTCTTTTTGGTTAGTTAACTCTGCTTTCTTATAAAATCAAAGACCTCCAGCCCAGAATGGCATGATTTCACAATGGACTGAACCTTCCACCATCAATCACTAATTGAAAATATGTCCTACAGGCTAGCCTTTATCCTGATTTTTTAGAGGTATTACCTGAGTGGGGTTCCCTCCTCTCAGATGACTTCAGCTTGTTTCAAGTTGACATAAAATTATCCAGCACAGACACTCTCAGTTTTAGACACAGTTTTCAATACCAGGTATGTATTTGTTCATGTGGAATGGTCTTTAAGTCCAACTAGTCTTTCCATAGCCAAATGATGAACATGATTGACCATCAAAGACATACAAATTAAAACTACATTGACATGCAGGGTTGTAGCTCACACATGGCTCCTGTTGGGCTGTGTTGTGGTTCCCGGGTGTCTGCCGCAGCTCAGGGAGGCAGAAGTGCAGGAATTTGACTGAGTTCACTCCATGCAGTGCCAGGTGGATGCTGGGCTGGGAAGCCATGGGGCTCCACCTAGCTGTGGGAAGATCTTAGTCTGAAGTCCTGCAGGGGCAGAACTCCTGGTTTGGGGGTCTCCGGGGCTGAAGCGGCTGACCAGGAGACTGGTGGTCTTTGTCCGTGGGCTCCCAGACACCACTGGGAACTGCATTAAGAACTGAGATGGAGGGCATATGGGCTGGACTTCACCTGAAAGAGGTGAGAAGGAGAGCTATGGTGGTGCCCTGCTGGGTAGAGACTCTTGGTTAGGGCACTTGCTTGGCTGGGTCAGCTGGTTTGGCTAGCTTGCTTGAGTTGGTCTTCCTGTTGGGAATGTAGAGAAGTCCTCCATGTGGGAGGTAGTCAAAGGCCTTCTCCATGGTTCCCCATGGCAGAACCCCAAAGACATGAGGAAGTCCATGGTTTTAAAAGGTTTATTGTCATGGTGGAAAGTAGATGAGATATACCCCCCCACCCCACCCCCTGCTTCTCAGGGCAAACATGAGTTAAATAGGGAGAGATAAATGTGGGGAACTGACAGAAGGCAGCTATCATCCTTGCAGCCATCTTGAGCCATATACCCTGACAAGAGACTTGTTTTCAACAGCCTACAACAGCTGAGCACACTCTTATAACATCTTGTTTTATATACCCAGGATTTCCCCTTGGGTGTGTGTGACTTAAAGGCATGACTTAAAGGCATGACTTAAGAAGTGAGACTTATAAAAGGCGAGAAGCAGACAGAAAAGGGGCACTGGAAACTTGGAACTTGGAGGCACTAGGGACTAGGAACGAGGGACTAGGATCTCGAGACTTGGGACTTGGACTAGGAACAAGGGACTTGGAAAGAGAGAAGAAGAGAGCATGAGAATAAATGGGACTGAATAACACTCTGTCTGGTCTCCATTCTTCACGTCTGCCCTCACTCTCTCTCTTGCTGAACCCTGACCCTTGGACCAGAGCAGCAGTATGAGCCGGGACAATTTAGTCCCCAAAGCTTGGGGCAGTGTGGGCTCTAACAATTTTGGCCCCCAAGCTTTTGGCAGTGCAGGTTCCAACATTTGACAGAGGAGGGAGGAGGGTCTGGGAAGAAATGCTTAATTTGCTACACCCTCTGGCCTTTAGGTATCTCATTAATATGGTGATGTCTTGAGGTATGAGACTTGTAGTCACACCCTCTAGCTGTGCTAGGTGACACAAACTTTTCTTTCAGAGGGGTTGGTAGGGGTGTTGTCCTATGTGACTGAAAAGAACAGATCAATGGAGGTCATTGGCCGCTTGTCAGAAGCCTGGAGTCTGGGAGTGTGGCGAAATGTACGCCATTCCTTGCAGGGTCTCTGACCATCTATAGCCAGTGCTCCACCAGAAACCAAACTATCCTTTCATGGTCCCACATTGAGATTCTAACCCTGACTACTAAAAATGGCCAAGAATATTATATAAATAAATAATAAATCAAACAACATCACATATTGCCAGGATACTGAGAAAAGCGAAACAATTAATCATTGCTGGAACAAGTGCAAAATGGTACAGTCACTATGAAAATCATTGTGGAGGGTTCTCAAAACTCTACACATTGATCTACCACAAGTTTCATGGATAATATTTTAGTGCATATCCTCAAAAACTCCATATTTTATTACAGTGATATTTGTGCATTTGTGTTTATTGCTGCTTATTCATAGTAGTAAGAAATTAGAAAATGACCAGATGTTCATAATCTGATGAACAAATAACTAAAATATGACCCTTCACGTAAAGGAATATTATTTAGGTGTTAAAAAAAGTAAAATTCTGAAATACCAAGGTTAAGTGGATGGACCTAGAAGTAATAATCTTTAAGGAGATAATGCAGACCCTAAATGACAATAGTGCTAGCTTTCTTTTATTCATGGATGTTAACTTTTAATTTTTAAATATGTTAATTTCAAAGGAATATTTACAAAGATTAGGTATCTACTAAGGTAGCAGTTGGAGAAGAGGATCCTTAAAGGAAGGGGAAATAATGACTTATTCTATTCAACCATGCTGCTTGGATATGGCTGAGAACAAATGAGTTCCCTAGGAGAAATACTCTATAATTTGTTTTGCAGCCTGCAAATGATACACAGGTTTCCAGCTTTCATGAGATAGCAGGCATGTTTGAGCAAGTTTGCCAATTCAGCTGTCATTAAGTCATTATGCTTCTGAAATTAGTCATTCATATTTTTACAAGGAATTCCAATGAGAGTCATTGTTTTACTAAAACAGATTTGGATAGTATCCCTACTTTGGTTTACAATTGATTTTGTATATGGATTGTGTGTTTTACCATTTGTTTCATGTATGGAATGAGTAGTCAATAAATTATGGAGCTGACTGGAGATCCAGCTACCATGAATAATGGATAATGTTTATGCTTCTACAGCTACTTACTAATAGGAACATAATTATTCTGTGCTATTTTTCCTAAAATGTCTTGAACAAATTTTACATGGGGTGGAGATCAAAACAGGCTGCAACAAACTAAGGGAAATTTTTAGTATGGAAAGCTAAATAGCCCTTTAAATAGCCAAAGTAAGAATAAGCAGTGTGGCACTAGAAAAAAAAATGTTTTCTATTGAAGAAGAAAGACATATACCAATGTAATTGCTGCAGAGTAATTTTCTCTGATATTAAAAATTTTATTTTGAAGTTTATTTTCTTAAAATACAAGATGTTCTAAAAGGATGGAAAAATCTCATCCTGGGGGAAGCTTGCTAAAACTTAAAAAGTCAGCAATGTTTACTATCAGAAAGTCCCAGAAATTGACTAGTTTCACTAGGCTTCTTTTTCCCTAAAAATAAACACCTAGTAGGAATTGCTGAGAGATAACCTCAAACCATCAGAACTTCCTTAACATGCTCCAACAAATCACACTGTCACACAGAGGCAAAGATCAGTCAAGCTGCTTGGAAGACACTCAGAAAATTGAGATACCTGGAAAAGATGTTCTCTAACCTGTTGAGATCTCTGCAAGTGATATTAAGGTTCTAAATTTCAAAAGATGGTGAGCCTGTGGGAAAAAGTTTTGTTGACATAGTTGTGAATAAGTCATTGAACTTCTGATAGTCTTCACACATTTTTCTACAAATAACTCAAATAAAATTGATTGATTGTTTCACTGATTGGGATTTTGGTATTATCTCTACTTTGGTTTGTCATAGTGAAATGATATTAGTAGAATTTTAATTAATTAATTAGTTAATTAATTAATTAATGTCATTATTTTCTTCTCTGCAGGATCAGGTTAGACCAAAAGAAATTCATAATATCTTGCTAAGTCTTATGTAAAAATGGGCTAGATTATTGATTAATTTTAAAGGAATCATTGTTGTGTAACAATATTATATTGATGATAAATTATTATGGTTGTGCTGAGGTATGAAGGATTCGTTGTTAAAAGAGACTATGACACAGATACTTTTTAGTTTCCACAAAATATTTTTTTAGTTATTATTTGGAATTTTCACAAAATTTTTTCTGACTGTATTCACTTCGAGTCTTCAGATATTCAATTCCTACATACTTAAAACCTTTCCCAAAGAAAACAAGAAAAAAAAATAACAAGTGCAATTTGTGCTGCCCATATACTCACTGGAACATGGCCAAACACCCAGTGGCCAATCCATTAGAGAAAACTAGATCTTTCTCTACACTAACCCCCACCATAAAACTAAAAATAATTTTTTATTGCTGGCCAGCAGCAGCATGGGAAATTTGCCTAAATCATAGAGTTTGAAGTCTTAGAACCCTAAGTCTTTTATGCAAAACAAAACATATGCAGACAAACCTCAACATTCTTATTGTCCTACTTGAGTTAGCAATCAGTAGAACCATGAAAAGGAAAAAGCAAGGTTAGTGCCTATAGGGAATTTCCTGGAACTATGGACTAGTCCTTAATGAATTAGGACATTGTTTCAGCCTTGGAAGGGCTTGGGACCTACAGAAAGAGTATTAAGTTCAGAATGGTTTATTTGAATGGAATTTGTTATGTTAAATTCTAAGAGCCTGTTACACCCTTCAATTGCATTGGTGAAACATTATGTTTAAGCTATTTAATTAGAGTTTAAAGAGTGCAACTCTTCAAGTATGGAAATCAAGGATATAAGAGATAAGCAAAGAGGAATGAGAACCAGCAAATGTTGGTTTTTTAAAAATGCTATATGAAAATTAATATGCTAGTTGAAAGATACTTATATCTGTCTGAAGTTAAGGTACTATCAGGAAAGATAGTTATAATATCTGTCTGGGTATCATGTCTAAAATTATTTATTATGATTCATTCACAAAATGAAAAAGGTACTGAAGTTTACTTTTGAGGCATGTAATTTTACAGCTTTTTGTATTTCTATGTCATAAGAAATATTTTATCCCATACTATCTTTGAAAGAATATTTGTAAAATCAGTAATAATGGATGGTAGAAATAGAATCTTATGATTTACAACACAGAGAGAATTTGTTTATTGTCACCTTAGCACAATCGTTTATGAAATAGTGCTTGGCTGTATTTGGAATCATTCAGTCTTGATGAAGTCCCACTGTGTACATTGATCATGCGCTTGAGCACACCTTCGTGTCATCCCCATCACTGAGAAGAAACAGAGACAATGGAAATATGTAGCTAAGCTGGCTCCTCTGTCATAACAAGTAAAGCCTTTGACTCCAACTCCAATGTCTCTTGACTTCTGCCAACATCTATAAAGCTGTGACAAGCTAACTTTTTAGCTTCCACCCAGCATAAAATCTCAGACCTTTCACAGTTCTTGACATCTGTATGTAGTGGATAGGAAAGGGTGATTGATCAATGTAATAAAGTATCACCTGAGACACATGGATACAGGCTCTCTAAGAATATCACAGCAATATCTAAGAAAGAAACATTTCTGAAATATAACAAAAGAAAAAAATGTAATCACACTGGAACTCATTTTTATGTACATAAAAATAATAAAATGAAATTGCTTAGTATTGACTACTTACAAGTCCTTGAAAATCAATTTTAATCTGAAATTTAAAATTGTTTATTAAATTTCTTAGGTTTATGTATTTACCAAGAAACCAAATAACTTATAAAACATTACAGCTGTCTTTTTTAATTGTTGTAAAATATACATAATAGTGTAATAATTACCCTGTCATTATGATTTTAAAACTAATTATCCTGCTAGCATTACAAGTATAATAAATATCTAGATACTAACAGGTATTAGTGACCAGTTGGGAATTTAGCACTATTTTAAGTTTTCAAAAACAAGAATCAGCCCTTAATAATTCTGCACCACTAAGGTCTGTCAGATGGTCCTGGGCCAGAAGGCTGAAGATCAGATGCTCCAACATTTTGTAGTATAGGGACTGTCCAGGTGTTCAGAGGTATCTATAAATTGGCAAAGTTTTAGAAGCTATGCTTTGTGCTTCCCATAATTCCACTTAACTCAGTCATTCTGAATTTCTGATGGGGTTGAAAACATATAGTCTCATAGCCAATCCTGGCTATTTACTTTGAGAGAAAAGATTTGAGTGGATGGTTTTCAGCTGACATTCATTCTAAAGCCAAGAAACAAGCCAGGTTCAGAACTAAGTGTTTTAGTTAGGAGAGATGACAGAGGTTCTGGTTAGTCAACAAAATGATTGACTGGGTATTAGGACTATCTTGTACCTCACTGACACAAATTGGTATAATTATGCTCTAATTGTATTTTTGAGGGAAAAGCTTTAACAGAAAGGGTGACATGTAGGAGGAGCTAAGGTGAGAAGAAGAGAAGGCGTAAGAAGAGGAGGAGAAGAAAAAGAGGAGAAGCTAGGTGATGAGAGAGAGAAAGAGAAGTGGGGACATGGAGGCAGATGTTCACACATCTCCACCAGTCAAAGATAGTTGATATATCTAGGTTGGGTATTGGGTTACACTTCTACTGAGCATTACCAAACTTATAAAGCCTTTGATTAACATTTTAAAAAATGTATAAAAGCAAACAGGAAAAGGGGGCATGGGATAGGGGTTTTCTAGGGAGGGGAATTGGGGAAAGGAAATGTAAATAAAATATCTAATAAAAAAACAAGAATTAGCATTTAAGTATGAAATCCAGTTATATCTATAAAAATACAGTTAGCAGTGAATCTGTTTTTGATAGTGCTTTATTTTCTTTGCAATTACTGTGAAGTATAAAGATATATGTACAATATTTTTTAAAAAATTAATTATTTTGGGTAAGAGAAAGGTTAGTCAAAAAATGTATCCTAAGCTTAACAACTGAATGTTGATATTTTAAAATTGAAATATAGAAAGTTATAATAATACAATTTTAAATACACAGTATGAGGGGGAATATACTGAAGATTGATCTGTATATATTATTTAATATCTTCCTATCAGCTTTCTAATCATTAAAATGAAGATATTATAACAAATATGTGAATGAGGGAAAAAATTAAAAACTAACATATGCATATATATTTAGTATACTGTCTTCTGTTATACCTATCTACATTTTCCAATTTCTGCAGATGAACAATTTTAGTGACAAAAATATAAATAATATTTTATCTTCTACTAATTTACAAATTATGTGGTCAAGATGTTATATTTGGTACAAGAACAAATTTCTTCCCCAAGTTCTTTGTCTAAAGTTTGCTATTTGGAAAATCCTGACACAGATAAGTGCATTTCAATTTCATTCTCCATGTTAAACATAGAACAGGTTATGGAGCTGGTTGACCACATAAAGTAAACTTTAATTTTAAGTCTTTGTTTCTTATTATCAGAAATATACTATATTTTTGCTCAGTTTCAAGAGTATCACATGGCTTGTCTCTATGGTGTATGTTTCTCTCATTTTTATTGTATTTAGCTCACCTCCCATTCACCTCAGCATTTTGTGGGGATTATAATGATATGCTTGTGTGAATATATTTTATTTCCAGACACATATATTTTCTAAAATTGAAAGAAAGTGAAGAATGTTGACTTTGTTCCTCCATACAGCCACAAGAATAGCAAATGTTATTCATTCCAAGTTAAATAAGCTCACATATGTAAATTATACCTCTACATTAGGGCAAAAAAGTCACATAAAATTTTAAAGTGTTAAAAGCAACTGTGCGTCAATATATTTATATGTATTGAATTGTATGATCTTCAATATAAAAGTCAGAGTAAACAAGGGGGAAAAAGCCAAATTTCAAGAGGTTTCTACAGTCAACTGTATTCCACTTTCCTTTGTTCTCAACATAAATCAATTAAGTAAAACCCTAAGGTATACATCTTTGTATTTATCCATTCTTGCCAATTCTCTAATACGTTCACTGGAGAGATCTAAGTTCCGTCCTCTTTGATCATCCAGGAAGCACAGCATGTTGTCTCATCAAGATTCTTCTAGAACCTCTTTGGAGCAGTCCCTCACCACCTTCCAAATTCTGTTTTTCCTTAATGTTCATTTAGTACCTGATCCTTTGGTGCTTAAAGACACTCAAGGCCATTATTTCATATAATATAAACTACTATGTAAATTTCTACATTTCCTAGCTCTAGTGCCTAATTTGTGTTATGTGTGTCATAAAATGCTACATGAATCAGTTAAATATTCACACCCACACTAACAAAAAGGCAAAAATTATGCTTCATTGAATGATTAATTTCAGGAAAAGTGCTGATAGTGAGCTTTTACTGTACTTTTATTTTTAAATTTTGGGTAACTCACCTCTTCTTTTCTCCAGATTTTAGAATGGTTCAGGTTTTCAAGAGACATTGAGCTCAGATTCTTGCAAGAATAATGCTGCATGGTATGGAAATGTTTCCATGTCCTCCATGAACATGTCACAGAAAATTCATTCAAAATTCCTGCCTAGAAAATAGATGAGGACTTAGCATGCACTATACTAAGAAGTTACTTTAAAGAGAAACTGAGAATTCATGTGTTAAGCCTGGGATGTAAGTGTTAAGACAGAAAGTCTACTCATAAAAATAAGGCATAAATATTGGGCAGAGAATTTATGATATCTATATAAAAACATGATAATTTAGTTTAGTATTATAATAAACAAAAGTATAAAAAAGTTGAATATTTTTTCACCATTACAATAGGTTGTATTGACAACACATTAGTCTTGGTTCAGTGAGAGACCATGTCTCTCTCTCTTTCTCTTTTTTTTTTTATTTGTTTTTGTTTTTCAAGACAGGGTTTCTCTGTGTACTCCTGGCTGTCCTGGAACTCACTCTGTAGACCAGGCTGGCCTCAAACTCAGAAATCCACCTGCCTCTGCCTCCCAAGTGCTGGGATTAAAGGCATGCGCCACCACCGCCCTGCGACCATAACACATTAGTCTTTAGTTAAAACACTCACACTAATTTTTCTTTAGCTATTAAATATATTATCATTTTCTTATCACAAATATTAGTCAATATTTAATCATAGCAATGAAATGCCAATGACAAAATACATAAACCAATAACTTGAGAATTCCAATTTAAAGCAATCTGTGCAGAGTGTAAACTAAAATTTTCCTTTTAAGACATTTTATTTTAGACATTCAAATAAATAATTTGACAACTGGAAAAAGATATATATTGTTACTTATGTAAGCTTACTCCATAAATCTACTTCATAGCTCTTAATATCCAAGCATCTTGCATATCATAGATGTCACATTTTGTCTCCAACTGTTGAAATCAATAAACAAATATAAGACAAAAAAGAAACAAGGAAAATGCTCTTATTTGCACATAAAAGTTACATGATATATTATTTAAATAATCCAACAGAAAAATTTATAATTTCTTCTTGTATTTTAAGGCATTAATTTAGTAGGAAAATTATTTTCTACTTAAAATCCAGTAGATGGGTTCTAGTAAAGCTATTTTGTTTGGCAAATTATTAGATGCTTTGCACAGATTTCTGAAATCATTAATAAACATTTCTAGAGTAGATTTAATGAGGAAAAGAGAAAGAATCAGAGCAAAATATAGAAAGAGCAAATGTATGAGAATAGGGAGGGGCACAGATGGAGGGAAGGAAAGGCAAAAGAAAGGAAAGGATAGAAATAAGAGATGTAAGAATGAAGAGAGGAAAGAAGGAAAGAAGATAATGAAAGGAATGAAGAAAGGAGGAATGAAAGGAGGGAGGAAAAGTAAAATAAAGGAATGAAGAAAAAATATAGGAAAGGAAGAAAGGAATGAAAGAAGTATGAAGGGAAGGAAGGACAGAAGTTAAGGAAGGAAAGAAGGATAAGAATAAAGGAAGGAAGTGTTGGAAGAAAGGCAGAAATTAAAGGTAGGAGTAGAGGAAAGGAAAGGAAGAGGGAAGGGAGAATAGACAGCAGGAAGGAGGAAGAATAGAAGGGAGGGTATGAAGGAAGGAAATAAAAGAAGGTGGTCAGGTCATAAGGTTAAGAATTGTAGGTGGAAACTTGGAAAAAACAAGTGTGGACCAGATCAGAGGGCTCTCCTTCAGGAATTATTTATAAGACTTTCCAAACTTTCCAAAATAGAAAATATAGCTTCCATACCAACTTCAAAATTTCAGAATTTTGAACAAAAGCCTCTTACATGTTAAAACTCTGTTAGAACTTATATTCAAATCTCATGGAGAAGAAACAGGAAGTTGTTATCATTTTGACTCCCATCTGTTGAACAAATAAAACTACTTTGAATTCTGCCATTGTTTTTTACAGAACAAAACCAGTAACACTGCAAAGTTTGTAATGACTATAGCAAAATACAGATTTATTATTATTTCTCTAGTAAAAATGTTATATTATACTAATATATTGAAAACTGCAGTATATAAATATTAAGAAGTAATGAGAATATACTTGTATATATTAAAATTATAATTACATTGTCACAGTTAGTAATATTTATTATAAAATTACATTTTAAACTCTAAAACCAAGACTAGATGATGAGTAATTATTAAGTATTGATTGAAATTGCCATTTACATATATCATCTCTGATGTAAGAAGCTTGGGAAATAAATTCACTTTTCCCCCAAACTAGTCTCTATTTTTGAAGAATTTTCCAGATTAATGAAATTTCAGAGGAATGTCTAAATCCCTAGGGAATTTTCTGTCTCTATTTTCATCTTAGTCAAATGATAAGTGCAGATTTTAAGAACTATAAGTGCAAACAACAACTGTACTTTCTAATACATTGTATTGGGTTAATGTAAGACTCTATGCTTAAAGAGAGATCTTAAAGTTGCCTAAGGCATCTGTCTAGGAGTGTGTAGGATTTAGGAGGTCCCTTTATTGTCCTATTCATATGTGCAAGGTGTTATGCCACAGTTAGGTTTCTATTTCTGTGCTAAAGACAATGATTAAACAACAACAACATAATAACCTGAAGAGCAATGGCTTTATTTCACTCCTGTATTACAATCCACCATGAGAGGAATTCAAAGTAGGAAATTAAAGCAGGAATCTGGAGGCAGGAACTGAAGCAGAGACCATTGGTAAGTCTCCCACCTCCCAGAGCTGACATTTTCGACCATAATCAGGACCCTTCCATAGCCATCATCAGTTAAAGAAAACAGCCACAGCCTCGCCTATATGTCATTTGCCAGATACAGGAAAGAATTTTCTTCAGTTGATCTTGCATCTCAAATGACCCTAGCTTATTTTAAGTGTAAAAGAAAAATCTATCTCTTATTTTTGATTTACCATATGATTAACACTATATTCATCCTGTGTCTCTTTGAACTTCAGAGTTCTCCTGTTCTATACCCTAGTCTTATATATAGTTGTTGTAGTATGGGTGGTGGTAGTCTTAGTGTAATAATTTGCTTGGTTTTGCATTTTCATTATTTCCTCCAGCTTCTGTGTTCCAGCTGCTACTTAAATGTGATTTTTCTCTTCAAAGTAGTTACTTGTGATCTATTTATATGGACAAATCATAATTTCCTTCAACTCTGTTTCCATTATATGAGATACCTGAATTTGCCTTTGCACTTACTATCAGAAATTTCCTCAGTCTGTTATTGTTACTTGATAAAGAACATCAAATGAGCGATGCTTGCCTTATGTCTTTCCAGATTATCTCTTCTAGGCATAGTACATTCTGAAAATATTATTTTAAAGTTTCAATTACTGATCATCAAAAAATTTTTATCCCTTTATCTTTATTTTTGTTAAGAAGCCCTCCCCTACTCACACAAAAGACAGATAGCTTGTGAATTGTTTTCACTTGAACTCCTCTGTTAAATATTAGACTGCCCTTAAATGTTTACATCTTATTTATTTTTCAATTATATTCTAAGCATCTCTTTCATTTATGATATGTACAAACCTACCCAGCTAGAATCATTCTAAATGTCAAATGAATTGCCAAGTAATTGCCAGGCTACAGATGGCAAGGAGTCACTATGTGGTGGACTTGAAAGCTATTGCATGAAGCTGTAGTAATGAGATGTTGGTTGCATTGCAGTTCATGTAATTTTGAAGATGATATGACATAAAAAAAATGAAGACACAGTGTAGATGCAATACCATAGAGAATGTCTATTGTAAGCTGTAAGCTAAAATGCAGAGAACCCCAAGCCCTTTGGGGTTAGACATTGAGCTTAAAGATTTGATATTTGATCAACTGAGATTTCATCTTGCTCTGGTCTTCATTTCCACACTACTCTCACATTTCTATCCTTTGGAATGGTGATGTATATTGTATGTCACAATATGATGGAAATGTTGTTGGAGTTGCCTTTTGATTTTACAAGATAGTAACTGGAGAATGCTTTATGTCTTAGAAGAGACATTGGAATTTTAAACAGGATTTAGGCTGAAAGCCCATGGAAGTTTTCAAAATTGTAACAAAATTTTTCTACATTTTGATATGACCTACCCTACCAACATGTTTCACTCGGACAGCACAAATTCTAACCTCCTTAATCTAACACTAAATAAACATTTTCTTCTATAAAGGAAAGATCATGTCCATGATGTTTTATCACTACAATAGAAAAGTAGTTAATATAACAATCAACAAGAAAATAGGGCAAAGGTTCTACAAGACAGTTGACTTGATTATACAATGTTATCACTCATAGTATTTAGGCAGATAGAATGATGAGCTGGGTAGGTAACATCAAGTCAGAAATGGTGGAAACAAAGGTAATTCTACTTTAAGACTAGAAGATGAAAGTTCAATGACTATACACAAAAAATGTAATTGACAGAACTATACTATATTAAACTAAAAAAACACAGTATATAAATGAACATTTGAAGAAACAAATAAGTTAAAAGGCATGCTGTTTATAGAATGAAAACCTTACTATTGTTAAAATCAATTTTCTTTCTGAAAACAAAACAAGGAAGGACTGTAGATTCAAGTGTTACAATATTTTTAATAAAATCCACAAATTTTTCAAGTATTTAACATAATCCTGAAGAAACTAGATATAATTTGAAGACCTTGTTTTACTAATTCCAGAGCTGGACTAGCTACACAAATTAATGTTACTAGTCAAGTATATGGATAAGAATAAAAGAGAAATTACTCTTCATTATGTTATTTAATGATTGAATATTTTATATAAATATTCAGCAGATTTTATACCATTTTATATACAATAATAAGTCAGTGGACATATATATATATATATATATATAATATATTTTCTCTATAGATTTTATCATTTATTTTATGACTGGAAAGCAATATGTATTATTTATGTTTAAATATGCACATAATATATATATTTTATATTTAGGTTTTTTTGTTAATCATACTTAGAACAGAGCTATTTATTTCATTTTGACAAAAAAACTAAGATTTAAAAATCCACTTTTTCTTCTCCTCTTCTTCCTCCTCCTCCTTCTTTTTCTTCTTCTTCTTCTTCTTCTTCTTCTTCTTCTTCTTCTTCTTCTTCTTCTTCTTCTTCCTCTTCCTCTTCCTCTTCCTCTTCCTCTTCCTCTTCCTTTTCTTCTTCATCATCTTCTTCTTCCTCTTCCCCTCCTCCTCTTCTTCCTCCTTCTCTTCTTCCTCCTCTTTCTCTTCCTCCTCCTCTTCCTCTCTGCCTCCTGCTCTTCCTCCTCCTTTTTCTCCTCCTCCTCCTCCTTCTTCTCTCCTCCTCTTTCTCCTCCTCCTCCTGCTCCTCTTCCTCCTTCTTCTTCCATATATATATATATATATATATATATATATATATATATATATATATGTAAATTGTGCTGAAAGGCTCTTTCAACTAAGTATTGTTAATAATACATTTATGTTATCATTCTACACATGAATCACAAAACATATTATATTTGTTATATTGATGGGAGGCATGGTTTCTACAGCCATGTTCTTTTGTTTTAGATCTCAGGTATGCAACTACTAACTGTGATGTTATAAGCACTACATTATCTCTTTGGGAAAATAGAACTTATCAGCAAGAAGCTACCACTGAGATATCAGTAAAACCAAAGAAGTTTAAGAAATTGATAGCAACAATATAGAAAGGGTGATAAAAATCAAGCAAGTAGTTGAGTTTATGGATTTTCCTATTTCTGGTATGATGAACTTAGTTATGACACTTTTATATGCTTGCTAATTGTGATTTTGTTTTCCCTTAGGATTAATTTTTCATCTCATTCCCTAGATATATAAGATCTCCTGGGTATAAGTCTTAAGTGGGAAACATGATGAAGAGGTCTGTCAGAAGCTGAATAAGTCAACAACGGAATAAAATGACCAAAATATATCATACTCATGTATGATGTTTTCAAAAAGTAAAAAAATAAACAACAAGATTAAAAAAGGCATTGATGCAAAATATAGTCAGAGGTTCTCAGGTGTCATGGGGGAATCCTGGTCAACTCAATAAATAGATAGTTACTATGGAAGTAGATTGAATATCAATCCAATAAGTTCATAGATTAGTAAACACATGTATATTTTCCTGAATTTGCAGCTAGATCCAAGTTCTTCAAAACAACTTTCAAAAGAGTCAAAATGTAGGAAAGAAATATCGGACAAAAATGTCCCCCTGAGACATTAAGCAATAGGCAATGGTGAAAGACAGGATCACAACGCAGCAGGATTTTCATGGAGCTGTGATGTTTTGAAAACACTTTTTCCTTCACAAGTTTTGTCTCTGTATATTAAAACTTGAAATTAACAAAAAGGATCTGCAAACAAAAGTGTTACCACTGATTAGAAATAACATACCCAGCAGCCAAAATGCTTTTCACTCAGCTAGAAATGTTTAGAAATAAAATAAAACAAAATAAAAATTCAAGAAAGAAAATAAAAAAAAAAAACATAGAGGCAAAAAGTCAGATTAGTGTGACTTCAGAAATGATTTCCAAGATTACTGAAGCACAATGTATTAGCTTCATGACGAGAGCCATTAGCTCTCCATGGACAGGCACAATTTCTATTGATCTTCAGAGCACAGAGATCTGAAGGCTCTGGAATACTGTAGTGCCTTCTCACCAGTTACTAATCTCATTTATGCCACTGAATTCTTATTACTACACCCATTGTCTTATTGCTTCAGTGGCTTGATATTTCACTCAGCAGGGTGTACATTGTGACTACAGAAAGGGAACCCAAAGGCAGAGTTCCTTCCTTATGACTGGCTATACGTCCCATGAAAGTGACTGACTAAATAACTATGGTGGGGGAGAATTTTCTAAAACAATTTTCAGTGTCTGTTATCTAGAGACACTTTTACCAGCTATGTATTTATGATGATTTCAAGATTTATGTTCCCTGTCACAAGAAGTCATTCTCTTTCTCTAACAGAGTAAATATAGTGACATTTTTCTAAAGTTAACATGAATCTTTCCATAAGTCTCATTAAGGGCAATGATAATTTACAAGATAATTTTAAGGAATAATTCATAATCATGAATGTTAAAAGGGCTTGGACTTGTACCTCAATAAATAATCTGCTTGAAGTGTTCAGATTTCCCCACTAGTGTAGAAAGCCCTGCTCATGACAAACACCACCACCAACAAAAACAAACAAAATACACGAACAAAAATCAAAACAAAAACAAACAGACAAACAAACAGACAAACAAACAAACAAAAAAAAAAACAACTACCATCAGAGTGATGAGGTGAGAGAACACTGGAGGACCTCTAGAGTTTTCTGGATTTAAACATAGATGAAGGGTCAACGAGTTACATTCTGTTTCAGGGGAAAATGAGGAAAATTAAAACCAGAACATGGTAAGCTCTTGAATTTCCAGTTGTATGCTCTATGTATGTTTCATTGACATGTGTGCAGCTTACGTGAGTTGGAGACAATGTTGACAGCACAGGTATCTTTACCCTTTAGTTGTACTCTCCTCTATTACAATGATTTAAATTTATCCCCTACTAGCTTTCATATAAGTAAGACTAAGAGTATGGTTTTATGAGGGGCTTTGACAATTACTATGGTGTCACCTCAAATCTACTTCTTTGTTTTGGTTTTTTGTTTTTCTCTTCTTTTATTGAATATTTTCTATATTTACATTTCAAATGTTATCTCCTTTTTTACTTTCCTCTGCAGAAAACCCCTATCTCTTTCTTCCCCTGTTTCTATGAGGGTGTTCCCCTACCCACCCACCCACTTTTGCCTCCCTGCCACGGCATTGCCCTGCACTGGGCCATTAAACCTTCACAGGACCAAGCTCTTCTCTTATTGATGTCCAAAAAGGTTACCCTTTGCTTCATATGCAGCTGGAGCCATGGGTCCCTCCATGTGGACTCTTTGGTTGGTGCTTTAGTCCCTTGGAGCTATAGGGATTCTAGTTGGTTGATATTGTTGTTCTTCCTATGGCGTTGCAAACCCCTTCAACTTCTTCAGTACTTTCTCCAACTGCTCCATTGGAGAACCATGCTCAGTCCAATGGTTAACTACAAGCATCCGCCTGTATTTATCAGGTTCTGGCAGAGCCTCTCAGGAGACACCTATGTCAGACTCTTGTCAGCAATCACTTCTTGTCATCCACAATAATGTCCAGGTTTTGTGACTGTATATGGGATGGATCTCCAGGTGGGGCAGTCTCTGGACTGTCTTTCCTTCAGTCTCTGCTCCACAGTTTGCCTCCGTATTTCCTGCCATGAGTATTTTGTTGCCACTTGAAGCAACCACACTTTGGTCTTCCTTCTCCTTGAGCTTCATGTGGTTTGTGAATTATATCTTGGGTACTGAGAGCTTTTGGGCTAATATCCACTTATCAGTGAGTGCATACCATGTGTGTTCTTTTGTGATTGGGTTACCACACTCAGGATGATATTTTCTAATTCCATCCATTTGCCTAAGAATTTTATGAAGTCATTATTTTAATATCTTATTAGTACTACATTGTGTAAATGTACTACATTTTTTTTGTATCCATTCCTCTGTTGAAGGACATCTGGATTCTTCCCAGCTTCTGGCTATTATAGATAAGGCTGCTATGTACATAGTTGAGCATGTGTCCTTGTTAGATGTTGGAGCATCTTTTGCATATATGTCTAGGAGTGGTATCAATGGGTCCTTATGTAGTACTATGTCCAATTTTCTGAGAAATCATCAGACTGATCCTCCAGAGTGGTTGTACCATATTGCAATCCCACCAACAATGGGGGCGGGGGGAGTTTTCCTCTATCACCACATCTTGGCCAGCATCTGTTGTCACCTGAGTTTTTGATCTTAGCCATACTGACTTGTGTGAGGTGGAATCTCAGGGTTGTTTTGATTTACATTTTCCTGATGACTAAAGATGTTGAATATTTCTTTAGGTGCTTTTCAACCATTCAGTATTTCTCAGTTGAGAATCCTTTGATTAACTCAGCACCCCATTTTTAATAGGGTTATTTGATTCTCTGGAGTCTATCTTCTTGAGTTCTTTGTATATATTGGATATTAGCACTCTATCATATGTAGAATTGGTAAAGATCTTTTCCAAATCTGTTGGTTGCTGGTTTTGTCCTATTGATAGTGTCCTTTGCCTTACAGAAGCTTTGTAATCTTATGAGGTCCCATTTGCAGATTGTTGATATTAGGGCATAAGTTATTGGTGTTCTGTTCAGAAAATTTTCCCCTGTGCCCATGTGTTCGAGGCTCTTCCATTACTTTTAGTGTATCTGGTTTTATGTGGAGGTCCTTCATTTACTTGGACTTAAGCTTTGTACCAGGAGATAAGAATGGATTTATTTGCATTTTTCTACATTCTGATTGCCAGCTAAACCACCACCATTTGTTGAAATTGTTGCCTTTTTCCCACTGGATAGTTTTAAGCTTTTTTGTCAATGATCAAGTTACCATAGCTGTGTGGGTTCATTTCTGGGTCTTCAATTCTATTCCATTGATCTTCCTGCCTGTCTATGTACCAATACCTCACAATTTTGATCATATATTGCTCTGTAGTACAGCTTGAGTTCAGGGATAGTGATTCCCCCAGAAGTTCTTTTATTGTTGAGAATAGTTTTTGCTATCCTCTTTCAGGCCCAGCTACCTTCCCAGTAGTGAACCACAGATACTTGCTGTTTTTCCTAAACATATGCTCATAGTTTCTTTCCTCTCATAGTGGCCTCCGTCTCCCTCTTCTTCATTCATTTCCTCCTAGTCCCTATCTCTCCAATCAGGTGACCCAAACGTACCTACCTGTAATCCCTCCAGTAACTGGTATAGCCAATTTTATTTAACCAATAGTTTTAAATCAAAGAACAACACTTGCACAACAAAAGCTTGTTAACATAAAAAGTTTCCCATAGGCCTAGACTTTCTGGTATAGACTTTAGCATTAAAATACACAGTAACAGGTCAAACCTCAAAATTCTCCCACCAGTTTGAGAGAAATATGAATGTAGGTATTCTATAAATATGCTATATTCAATAAGAAGAAACTCAGTGAAACTAATAATCACTTTGATTAAATTGAAAAAAATCAATTTTAGAGAAGGAGAATTTGAGGCTCATTGGATTCTATAGTCATGGGTAAAACTGTCTAGTAAATGAGCTTTGTATGATGATAGGTAAAGCAAATGTCTAATACTATTAAAAGTCCTAACTGCCAGTGAAGACTGAGACTTGTCTGGACACACCACCCTCCATTTATATTGGTATTGACAATATTTTCATTGCAGATAAAATGTAAACTGAAGATAGTGAAACTTAGATAGTGATAGATTTGGCAAGTAGAAGAAGATACACTGTTTTGTTCTTTCTAAAATAATCTGAAACATGATATAGTAAGCAAATAAAGTACCAAGGCACAAAGAAATTAAATGTCTATAATTTTTTTGTGTTATTTTCTCCAGTTCTTTAGCTAAATTACTATTAACATACTCCTAAATCTTGGTTTTAAAGAAATTTTGAACTATCTGTGTGCTGTTCTTATGGTTTTACTGCTGTGAACAGATTCTATTACCAAGACATGTCTTATAAAGACAACATTTAACTGAGGCTGGCTTAAAGGTTCAGAGGTTCAGTCCATTATGATCAAGGTGGGAGTATGGCAGTGTTCAGCAGGCATGGTGCTGGTGGAACTGATAGTTCTACATTTTCATCTGAAGACTGTTAGGAGATGACTGGCTGCCAGGAAACTAGGGTGAGGCTCTTAAAGTCCACACCCACAATATATACTTCCTCCAACAAGGCCACACCTATTCCAACAAGGCCATAGATCTTAATAGTGCCACTACCTGGGCCAAGCATATTCAAACCATCATACTATCACAATTTATTTTAAAGAATATTTCTAAATACTACAATTGAACCAAAAACCTCTTATATTAAAGAGATGCTTTATCCTGAAGTATCCCCCAACACATTTACCCTAGCTCAAAATTCAGTGAAGCACTAGACACAACATAATTTAGTTTAGGTACTTTCTTTGTGAAATAAATTAAATGTGTAAAGAGAGGAACTTATGGGCACATGAACATTTAGTGAATGAATTCAGTGTGAATTATAAAAATCATCTCAAAATTAAAAATTAATTGCTACATAATATAACATTTCTGTTCTGTGCCATACATTAATGTCACTAATCATGGATTTCACCAGGTCAGGTAAATTGCCTAGACAATGAGGTTATGGGGTCTGTAGTTACTCATCAGCACCACAGCACAGAGATTTTTATGTATATATGGGAATATGATTAAATGACAACAGTGAAATCTTACTAGTAGCACCATGGGTGAATACAAAGTAGCTTAAGATAAGTAGATTAAGCTAAACAGACATCAAATAATACATGTTATCTTACTATTTCAACCTGAAAATATTCAGCTCATAAAGCTACAATGTAACTAGTCAAGGGAACCCAAACATTGGTTGGCTAATCACACAGTGCTGTGCTGCCTTCGCATACCGGAACATACTGATGATGGAGGATTTTGCACCTCAATTGCCATCCTGTTTCTTTCCATAATTTGCAGAGTACCTTCTGGCACCAGAGACTAGAGCAAAGTGGTGAAGGCTCCATGCAGGTACCAGCTAAACCTCTCTACATTCAATGAGCGGTGTAGATCTTCTCTCAGCAATGCCCTCCCCAACACTGTCAGTTTTCTGAGAACATCCCTCTGTCCTAGCATCTGCCAGTGTTGTTGAGAAATCAGCAGGGGACCCTGTCAGTCAACAACACAGCCTAATGTATTTCTTGCCCTCCACTGGAAGCTTTGCTTGGCAAGAAATGATGAATAGCTCAGATTCCCCTATTACTATGAGTCCCCGATGGGCGCACCATCATTGTTTTCATTTTGAGTTTCCACACAACTTCCTCAACATCCCCAAATTACAGCTGTCTCTCTATTCAATTTTTTTCATTCTCTTCTCCACCACCAGATTCCTCTCCACTGCCCCCAGATCACTGAAAATAGCTATACTATTTTCCATACCCAGGGAGATATATTCATTCCCATCCAGAGCCCCCTCTTTGCCTACTGTTTTTCGGTGCTTTGGATTCAGGTGAATCTTGTATTTAACAGCTAGAATCCACTTTTAGGGGAAGACATGCCATATTTGTATTTCTTGATTCATTTCAAATCACTTTTTCTAGTTGAGTACGTTTGTCAGCAAATTTTGTAATGCCATTACGTTTAAAAGGCTGAGTAATGTGCCATTGTGTAAAAATACTACAATTTCTTTATCCATTCTTCTGTTGAGAGGCATCTGGTTTGTTTCCAATTGCCAGATATTATGATTAAAGCTGCAATGGACGTGTAGAACAAGCATTCTTGTGGTAGGATGGAGCGCCCTCTAGGTAAATGTCCTAGAGTTGGTAGAGCTGGTAGTATTGGGGTAGATCAATTCCCAATTGTATGAGAAAATATGAATGAACATCAGGAAAGCATATGAGGGAGGAAGGAAGGCAATGTAGGAGATAAATATTTAATTCAAATTATAAGGGTCAAGTAAGAGTTTATATATAAGGTGAGATACTTAAAACATATTTTGTATCTGAAAAGCACACAAAAACACTAAGTACTTAAAAATCCAGTGTAAAAAATCCATGCCTGGGCTGTTAAGTCGGAGTGGGTAGGTGGGTGGGGGAGAATCTTCACAGAAGCGGGGGGTGGGGAATAGGATAGGGTGTTTGTGGAGAGGAAACTTGGAAAGGAGATAACATTTGAAATGTAAATAAATAAAATATCCAATAAAAATAAATTTTAAAACTTAATGAGAGGTCTGAACAAAGATTTGAGAGAGAAAATATTATATAACTAAAGTTTTGTGAAAAAAAGCACTCAACATCAATAATCATTAGGTAATTTAAATTAAAATTAGAAAGATCGTCCCAAAAGGTAAATAGTTGCAGTTGACTGTAACTTGGGATTTCTTTCATATGTATCAGATCATGTCTTCCTAGAGCTATAACTAACTGGAAAGCAACATGCAAGTGTAGTGAGTGTACGTCTGAAATGGAATAGGCGATAAGCGAAGTATAAAAACTAGAAATTACGTTAAAGAGGAAAGAAATTATACACCCTGAAGAAGTCCAAGAGTGTGAAACTGGAATTGTCAAGAACAGTGTGACACATAGTCCAGAACTACAAAAAAAAAATGTGTGAACAAAGCAGAAAATTTCCTGGTGGAGGAATTTCCTGTAAATTATAAAGATAAACATTAGTTTACAGGTAGGTGAGAGACTCTGTTACAGGAAAAGAAGAATCAGAGCAAAATAATGAAATGTATGGCATTTATGGTCCACAGTAAAATCTTATACCAATATTAACTTATGTAAATAGAGTCAGGATGTAAATTTTTCTTGTCCACTCATTCAGAGTTTAAGTCTGAGTTGAACTCATAAATTCTCTATGACAAAAATATAACAAATTAAGAACATATAACTAACAACACAAAATATTAAAATGTTCTAGTTATAATGCTTATTTGTAATGTTTATTCAAAACATCTTAACTATTTAAAATTTTCACATAGACTGTAGTATTCAACTAATTCCTGAATACCACATAAAATTGATTGTGCTAATTATTGTGTAAAATATATGATGACACCCAGTCACATCATCTACATACAAGTACTAAAAAGAGCAACACTTGGTAAAAAGAGGCATGTTGTAAATAAAGGTACAGATTTTCATCTTAAGCAGAATTTTGTACTTGACATTTGATTATAATCTCAAAAAATAACTTTTATCTTGAAATAGTATAATAGCTTGAAAAGTAATTATGCTTAAGGTTAAAAAAGAAGAAATATGCAGTAAAAAGCACATCTATATTTATCCTGTATAATCTTGTTGGCAATTAATTATATTACATATAATTGTTTTATAAGTATATATCATCATATATATGTATACGTACATATACAATGTATAAATACTTATAATTGTCCAGTAAAAGAAAGACAAAACTCATCCTGATGAGATGTAAGGAGTGTGTTACAATACAACTGTTGAAAGTATAGCTGGCCTCCTGTAGAACAGTGGTCAGAACTTACTATATCCAGAACAAATGACTTCATCAAGACAGAAGAAAGAAAGAGTCGGAATAATTGCCTCTTACATTTGCATATCTTTAAAAGTTACATTAACACGCTTATTAGATATATGGAATATATAAGCCACTGAAAAGTAAAATTAAATGAAACAAACAAAACATCTTTCAAAAATTGTAATCATTACCTCCACATCAGTCAATTTTAAAATTATGAAACCTTAAATATGCCTGTGATTTTTTAATAGAAATAAACTATTTAAATATATAAAAATTGCAATTAAGAATTGGCTGATGTTAAATACTAAAATAACATATAGTAAAATTATGAGGAGGTGATATTGAAGAAGTAGGAGATTAATAAACCATTCATCTTCCATTAAGAATGAAATCTACAGTACAGTTAAATAAAATTAATAACACCACATTTTAATTATATGAATATAGAACTTTCCAGTTATGACCACTAAACATTTGTATAGTAGGTATCATAAGCTGGAGAGGTGAAAAAAATTACTATAATAGTCACTATAAATTTTTATTATCTTATATGTTTTCTAATTTTAATATTTGTATTCACTGCTTGTGTTTTACTACAATATAATTAAAATAATGTATCTAATGAAATGGTGTTTTGTTATCTTGAAAACAGCTTACTATAATAAAAGGAATACTGTAAATTAAATTCTTAAAACCTCAAATCAATATTTTCATTTTAAGGAATGTAAAAATGGGGAATATAACAAGATATCTGTAAGAATTTTAAAAGCAAATTGACTGTGTTCAAATAAATAATGAGTAAATTTTTATGTGTTACTACAACACTTTTCCATATCTACATTTTAAATAATTATCTCTAAGACATTCTCAGCAAACTCTTTGCAAATTTTTCATATTCATTTAATAATCTTATGCTAAATTATTTAGTATTAGAGCATAGAAACAAATATTAGTATAATATAAGTATTAGAGCACTTAGAAACAAATTTCAATGGGGAACGTGAGACAAGAGGCACTTCATGTGGTCTCATGGTCCATCTGGAAATTTAATGAAGAAAAAGGTTTTGTTGCTTTTGGTTTGTTCTTTTTGCTTTCCTTTTTGTTTGTTTGTCTGTGCTAGGCTTTAAAGTACTTATTGTTTATCTCTGTCATCTCATTTACGGTTAAATATTTAGATTCTTGCCAATGTTTTTCTGTAATTTTGACTTAATATACACACACACACACACACACACACACACACACACACACACACACACACATATATATATATATATATATATATATATATATTTTTTTTTTTTTCTAATCATATTGTTGGGTCTACTAGTGGCCTAATGGTCCAACACGGCACCAGGATGCAAACTTCCAGCTTCAGTTTTAAACATGGAAACTGAGATTTCCTAGCATATTTTTTTCTACTGTGGCCTAAATTGAAAATTTCAGTCATCTATGGGACTTGACCACATTTTATGTGATTTAAATGATTGTATCATTTCCAAAATAGATTCATGCATATATTATTTCCAACGACTAAATACTCATGACAAAATTAGGCATAAATCTCAGAGAATATATAAAGCAGGAAAGAATGTAGGACAGAAGTAATGAAAGAAGGAAAGGGGATGGGGTGAGGAAGAATAAGGAGGAAGGAAAAAAAGGCTCCATGTTATTTATTTTTAAAATATTATAATTTGTATTAAAGTAAAATATTCAATATTAAGGTTTATTAAGTCATTCCATTTATACACAAACCAAAGTCATACCCATACATATGTATGCATGTAAAGATAGCTATGCTGTTTGACAGAAACAACTGAGGAAGTCATTTTGGTATCCATGGGACATTAGTGGTGCTTAACAATTGTAGTTGTACAGAATCTTTTGATAAAACTGGAATTATTAGGTAATTTTAGATGTCCTACCAATACTTTGCTGTTTATATTAATTCATATCCAGATTACTCATAATTCATAATATAGTTTAATGTTATATAAATAGAATTATACTATACCATTTAAAACAATAACTTAAAATTAAAATGCTATATCTGTTCACTATGTATGAAATGGTTACATATCATTATTTTTTACAATAATTTTGAGCAATAGTCTGTTTATTTAGCAGATTTGGAACTAAAGCTATGAAGAACTGTACTGTTATAAAAGTATACTCACACATACACACATATTTATGGTAAATAAAGTAAATATATAACTTCCCATTGAAATACTAAAAGGTGAAGATGAGCATACAGAACTATAATGTAAAGACAAAAAACAAAAAACAAAACAAAACAAAAAAAAAAACAAAATTAAAAGCCAAGAAGCAAAAAATCAAGTAGAAATAAAACAGATGTTTTAGGGACATTGGATATTGGATTTTGTGTATTAGAAGTACGGTTACTATAGGATAGGGAAAGTAGAAAAGTGGAAAGAACTTGGGATGATCCAGTGAAAAATCTGAACTTGTTATTAAAGTATTGAAGAACTGGGTGTTGTCGGTAACTAAAACAATCTTTGAACACCATTATGGATAAACATTAATGACAAAGATCCTGCATCCTCTAAAGAGGCTTGAGGCTAAGAAAATACTTCCAGTAAAGAAGTACTGTGTTCAAAGCCACATAATCACATGCAAAGAGGTAGAATTTTACTAATGATATTGTAGCATGAGTTTTTAAAAATCCAGACAACATGGAGATAGGCTATTCTATGATGTTGTATATTTTAATTCGAATGACAGTTGAGTTGACCAGGATTACCTAATGCACACACTGTTCATAATGCATTATTCTGAGATAAATGTCAAAGGAGTCTATCAAGGAGATGGGTATATTATTTCACTGGTAAGAAATGCCCATTTCATTATAGAGGGTATCATTCTAATGACTAGAAACATAGATACAATTTTTTAAAATGGAGTAAAGTTGAATTATTTTCTGTTCTCATAGAACTGACAGACAAGTATTCTGTTATTAAGCCTGATACAATAAGGGTTCTACCTCTGAGTTTCAAGATTTGAACTCATAGCTTCCAGTTAGTCAGAGTTTTTGTGTGAGACTAATAGGGATTTTATGGGTTTTTAATTTTTATAACACAGAATGTCAATACTACTCATATTTTAGGGTTCCCAGCTTTCACAAAACATTTGTTTTAGCCTCTGGAACATGAGCAAACCACTTTCATCTCTCTCTTCCTGTGTTTTCATAGGTATACCTCTATATATTTAATGTATACCCTTTCTAATCTACAATCTAACAGTCATCTATCTATCTACTTATCTATCTATCTATCTATTGTGTATCTACTATCTATCTTCCTATCTAACAATTTCTGTGAATCATTTATCACTTATCTACCATATATATTGATCTATTATACGTACATGCCTTTTCTGTCAATCACCTATTATTTATCCATCTATGTATCTACCTACATATCCACCTATCATCTACTATCTATCTATCTACCTATCTATCTGTCACCTATTTATCTATATACTATCTATCTTTCTGGCAATTTCTATGAATCATTTATCACCATATATCAGATATCAACCATATATTTTGATCTATTATATATATATATTTTTCTATCAATCATCTATTATCTATCCATCTATGTCACTATCTACCTATCTACATATCACCTCTCAATCACTCATTCAATCTATCTACCTACGTACCTACCTATGATCTATCTGCCTATGACCTGTCTATCTGTCTGTCTGTCTGTCTATCTATCTATCTATCTATCATGTATCTATTTATCTATCTAATTTATCTGTTAATATCTATCATCTACCAAATTATGTATTAACTTAACCGACCACATGGGATCTGATCCATTGTAGAATTATGGTTAATGGGAACTTCAAAAATAAACTAAAAATGGTATTGATTTAAATATTGTTTATTCAAAATTCATGGTCACAAAAATATTAACAAATCTAAGTTTATGAACAAATAGTGCTGAAAGAAAAAGCAGATGAGAGTGTATTTAAAATGTGTTTTCTATAGTGTCCTAAAAATGTTAATAATATGAAACAATGTTAATGCCACAAAAGGCAAGTATATAATTTGACAGTCTGGAAATAAATAAATGCTTAATACTTTCTGCAATTCATGGGATTTTTTGCAGTCACTTTGGGATTTAATGATTTTAAAATATAGTGTGATCAGAATTAATAAACCCCAGTTGGCCAAAGCATCTATAGCATGATGATAGTCTTTTATATGATATATGAAAATTCACAACATCCTGTACTATGCTTTAGATTCTGTCTGGTTTGGGATTACCATGACATACCTTTATGAGTTGTTTGAAAGTTCTTTTGCAAAGGTTAGTTCCCAACAGAATTGATGCTAGTAATTGATTCAAAGAGTTGGTATACTACCTCTCTATGTTGTGCTACTCTCCCAAAAGAGTATAGTGGTTAAAACAAAACAAAACAAAACAGAAAAGGTTCTCAATTATCTGTGTTTCTAAACCAAACACAGCTGGAATCAGTTTTAAGGACTAATGAATCCATATTCCTCAACTTCATTTTCCAGAAATCCATGGTGAGGCAGAGATTTTTACCTTGTGAAAATTATAGATTTCTTTTAAAGTTAAAATTGGCAATTTACAAGCTTATTATTTGCTTCCCTCTGGCAGCTGCCATGTTGCTGTGAACAGTGCAGTATCTGTCATCATTCCTGACATGCTCTGTCGGAGGCCCTTCAGGAAAGCTGGTCTCAGACTCTACCTTAATGCAGATTCAACAATCAAGAATTCAGCACTTCAATAAAACATTAAAAACATTTTTGGCAAACATGAAAACTGAGTGAAAGTCTCTGTGGCTGTAAGAACTCTGTGGCATGCTGCACGGAGCAAGATGAGTCCTCTCAGGGACTCTGTAAAGACTTGGTCAATGATTATGTCAGGAATTGTGAACATGCTTTCTTACTCATGGCCCAACTTGTAAATGTATTTAAAATAAATCAGGTAAAATTTGAAGAAAGAGATATGGCCTTACTATCACCAATTCTTTAAAATAATTTTTAAATTAAAAATCATTTTTATACAATGTATTCTGATGACATTTTTTTCTCCCCCAACTTATCCCAGATCTTCCTCACCTCCCATCCATCCAATATCATCTTTTCTTTCAAACACATAAAAGAAGATTAAAACAAACAAAACAAAATCACAAAAAACATCGTACAAAACATAGGCACACAGTTTGAAACACAACATCAGAAACAATAATCTACATTAAAAGTTCAGGATGGTTAAAAAAAAAAAGTCTAAGTAAAGCAAAATAAAACAACAAAAAACAACAAATCCCCCAAAACGCCATTAAGCTGTGCTGCCTACCTGCTGCAGGGCATGAGCCCTGGCCTTAAGTGTGGTGTATATAATAGGTAAGGTGACATTAGAGAAATCTAAGTATTCCTATGTAAGTGAATGTCAATTTGAGGTCGCTTCAGAGATCACATTGTCCTCTCAGTACTAAGATCCCGTACTACACTGGTCCTCTGTGCATAGCCACAGTTTGGAACTTAACCTGTTCATGCATCCTGTTGTGTCTGGAAGACATTGTTTTCTTGATGTCTCCATCCCCTCTGATTCTTACACTATTTCTGCCTCATCTTCTCCATAGCTTCTTGAGATCTGAGGGGAGGGGTTTCATTAAGATATCGCAGTTAACACTGAGTGTGTTTTTAGGTGTGGGTAACACTGGCTTCAGTGAAGGATCTAAATTAAAACATACACTAAATTGTTTGTGAGACCTAAACAGATTAAACCTATTTATTCATGTAGCTAGTGTAAGGAATGTTTGGAATAATGCAAGAGTCTAGCCAAACAATCTCCCACAGAGATTTGGCATTATTTCCCTCAAAATTAAAATAACTAGTTATAGAAGAATAACTATTGACAATTACAGTCTTTTAGAAAACAATATTCAAGAAATGGATTCCATAGTCTCAAAGCAAAAAGGATTAAGAACTATTTTCTTTCACTCACTCATTGCTTTTCTAAAAAGATAAACTATATTGAATTTGGGATAGTTTGGCCTCTATGTAAAAGGTCATGTGATTACTTTGTGGATTACTTTCTACCCATTGATTTCTGTTTCTCGACTTCCACATTCATCATATGATGATGATATATCTAAATATGAAATTTTACTCTGGGCTGAGAAGATGCTGATATCATTAAAACGTTTAATTAGCTGAGCAGTGAGTCCCCCCTAGATTTTAATTCTTATCATGTGTCGTTCTAGGTTAAACATGGATAATATAATTCTTACAATAAGAATTACTTATTGTTCTGGTTTGATTATTCATTGACGTGACAAAACATTCACCAGAAGCAACTTAGGGAAGAACGGTTTATTTTAGCTTTCTGATTATAGTCCATTGTCAAGTGATGGACCTGCGCTTAAAGCAGGGACCTGGAGGTAAGAACCTAAGTAAAGACCATTTAACAATGCTGTTTATTGGTTTGCTTTTTCCTGGGATCCACACATATTTCTTATTATATCCCAAGACAACCACCCACAGTAGTCTGACTGCACCGATACCAGTTGGCAATCAACGAATCACCCCACAGGCCACTCGAATACGGGTGCAGTTCATCAGTTGAGTACTTTTACAAATATTCATCCCTTATTACTTTCTTTGTTTCTGCCTGATTCAAAAAAAAAAAGCTTTACAGGTAAATTGTAAATACACTTATCTGTGGGTATAAAGATTCATATTTAGAATGTTCGTAAGAATTATAGGTAGCGAAATATTCTCCTCCAAGACACAAGACCTAACTAGTGTTAGGGTAGTAGCCTAGATTTGTAGTATCAGACATAAATATATTTCAATTGAGGTGTCATTGGGAATGATTAAATAGCTCGTGGTTACCACCAAGACATAAATATCACTATTACTCCATTGGGACTGTATGACCATGATGGTCACCATTGTTGATTATGAATGTCAAAGCTGATTTTGTATTGGATACTTTTCTGTGACTGTGAGTGGTGGTCCTCTTGTTTCAGGCTTTTGTATCGGACCCAACTTGACTCCCCAAAGTACTTTTTACAAACTGTGTGGTGTCTTAAGTAGGAACATATTTTCAAGTTCCTGGCGGTAACCAAAGGTACAGCAATAGACTTTATTATTAGGAAGTTGTTTAGACTTTCTGACCTATAAATTGATGGAAGTTTTACATCCTTGGTATCTAATAATATTTAAGATAGATTATAGATAGTGGAGAAGTATTAACACAAGTAGAATGACCTCATTTGAAATCTTAGCTAAGTGTAAAATAATAGAATCCCCCATGGATTTTTTTTTCAAACATCCCTTATGTTAGCTGTAACTCTTCTGTCAATTTATCCCTATACTGTTCTCTTTCTCAACAGTTTAGAACTAGGACATACGAAAAATGGCCTTTTGAGTTGGTTCAGAAGAGAAACAATTACAAATACTCATATACTAGTCTATGATATTTTTAAGACTTGCAAAGTGGACTGGCAAGATGGCTTGTCAGGTAAAGGGATTTGTCTTCATGCCTGAGGACCTCAGTTTAATTCCTGTGTTCAACATGACAAAACGAAATAACTGATTCCTACAGCTTTCCTCTGATCTCCACATATGTGTCATGTCATGCATGTTCTGATCCACAATACATACACACATAAACTCACATAATTGATTAATTAATAAAGTAAAATTAATACCATGTTTAAATAAAAGAAAATCTTTTGGTGCCAAGATACAAGCATGCTAATATAGAAGAAACCAAAAATGATTATATTACTTGCTTATAAATATAATCATTATCTGTTTGACTGTAATTATTTATAAATTTCTATGTAACCATCTATCAACTCACAAAGGAAAATTCATCAACCTTTATTACTTTATATTCAAAATATTTTAACAAGGCTCTTATTTTAATTTAAAAAGGAATTGAAATGAATTATATTAAACAATTTAGATAGAAGCAATCTCAAACAAATGATTTGCATAGACTCTGCTCTTTTATCGTGTTGAAAAATAATGCAAAATTGAGATTAAGAAGCTTTTTCTGTGGAAGAGTTGTCAGATATAACAGAACCAAATCTTACACCTAAACTGATATATATGAGCATTATTTTTTTTATTCCTTTTTATTTTTTAAGGTAAAAGCAAAGCCCTAGCTTTGCTGAGAACAGGATGCCAAGCCTTGCTATGGGAGTCTGTGGCAGTGAGGTTTTATATCTAATTTAAAAGCTCAATGCAATGGATGTGTTTTTTGATTAATAAAAATAGTTTTCTTCTTGTTGAAGCCTTAGAGTGTGTTCATCATTTCTGTTGTTTTTAACACAGATCTGTAGTGAAGGTTTTTTTTTTCTTACACTGTAAAAACTTATCAGTGTCATATGAATTTATAAGGTATTACAAGTCACTTTGTAAATGAAATAATATTTCAAGATAAGACCTAATAACTGATGGTAATACCTTCTACAATAAACAAACTCTCTGGAGCTAAGTAAATATACTTATCAAAGACAATAATAAAAAAATAGCAAAAGAGGCAAATATTTAATATTTAGTTTGTTAATTTCATGGGTTTCTCATCCTTCTATGTGTTGGAAACACCAAACACTGAACAATATCTTTTCCTAAGGTATACTCTTAGAATAGGTAGTATATTAGACAATATTAGCTTGTTTTTATATATCCTATGTATTGATAGTTTGTATGTGAGTATCTACTGACCACAGAAGTCTGCCAGTCTTTCTTTGAAAACTCACTGGTAATGCTACAAACTCACAGGATCCACAGCATTTTCCCAGGCAACTTATGTCACCTATGGAACTTAGAATTTAAAGTAAACTAATGTATACACAAAGCTCAAGGTCTTATTGAATCAAAAATAATAAATCCTCTGTGCTTTTGACCTATGAGTCATGTGACATTTGCTGGTATCTATGAAAGTGTAAAAGCTAACATGTGGCCTTGCAAACAGTTCACAATCATGATCTCCATGCTAACATGAACATGACTAGGATTTTAGGTTTTCTTTAATGGAAAGAGTGATATGTTATAGAGTTTAGAATATAAAAGAACACCAACAATGTATAAACCTAAAGAAGTATGTGATGCAATTTTAAAACTGTTTAATTAATACTATCTTATTTTAAACACACACCTAAATACTAAAATACAAATTTTTAATAATAATATTCATTAGAATGGAAAATAATTTAAAATATTGTTTTTGATTTACATGGGAATAGCTGGAACTTTGGTTGCCTTTCTGGTGTGTACGTGGTGAGACATACTGGCTATGGGGTGATAGGAGTCAGGTGATATTCTGTCCTTTCATTTTGATTGTAAGTGAGGAGGGCTTTAGGAGAGCTTCTCTGTCTTAGTAGAGGAAAACAGAATTCAAGATTATGGTTATTCCAGGAATACTATTTGGAATATGTGATCTTTGAATAAAAAATAAAGCATTACCAAGGACCATTCAGAATACAATACTTGGAATTCTTCTTGGATCTTCAGTTTATTTTATAGTTCACAGAAGGAAAATGACAAAAAAAGTCTTCTTTTCTTCTCAGACAATCTCTTCCAAAATAAATACTATAAAAGAGGTGATGGCACCTCATCCAGGATTCGTTCTCAGAAGTTCATAGCAGAGAAAACCATGAAATTATCCCTTCAGAAACAGAACATGTAGCTATGGCTTTTTCTTACATTGGAGGACTGTAAAATCATTCCCAACATCTAAAAGGTACAAGAGAGATTAATTGTTATATACTTAAAGCATATGTGTCATTTTGCTGCCACATAAAAACTACTAACTTAAACATGTGTGACTAAAATTATTATCTCATTCATTTACAATTTTTTGTGTATAGACTATAAACATATACTTACTCTTATATATGTATATACATAATTATATATAAGATATGTATTACTTATATAAATATATATAAGATAATTACATATAATTATCAAAAACATCTAAAAAGCACCTTGTTTTATGTTTGAGTGATAAATCTGCACTGATTGTTCACTGAACTAAAAAACAAGATGATATTAACAGGCTCAGGAAAAGTGTCTGAAGAAATATAAAAACGGGTGATATGAGGATAATTCTGGATGAAGATTGTATAAGAGAAAAGTGCCTTCTGAGAAGACCTACGTTTTTGTTAGATGAAGTAGATGGCAGGACCAGGGACAGAGCCTCTGAGGTGTAAGGGCCTGGGTGAAAAAGGTGAGCAAGCAAGTGAAAAATATTCGCAAATCTTTGCAGGAATAGGGAATGGTTTCTTAATAATGTTGTAACATTGTACTATCATATATTTCATTCCTTGAACAGGGTCATATCTCTAATTCCTACAATAGGTGCATAGCACATATTCCATAAGTTTTGCTAACTTAAATTTTGTCTCATAGCATGCCGTTGTTCTGAAATATTTTTGAAGTCCAAGGGAGCTAGGGATATAAGAGTTAGTTTTTTGCTTTTCTTTGTCCCTTTAGTTTTACACAACAAAGGCTAGCTATGCATATCTTTACTTATAATTTCTTAACACTGTCAAGTTGTTGGACAAGGAATTTACTTGGTTTGAGGATTGCCTTAGTTCTGACTGTGGATTCTGGTACTGTGTAATCAAGCATATATTTTTAAAGCTATTTCATAGTGTTCTCCACAGTTGAGCAATACCCTAGGGAGCTGTCAAAGCATTGCCTGGGGTGATATCATATTTTTGTGCTTATAATTGTAAAAATGGAGGTTCAGTTTCACAGCACATGCTCGTACTGGAACAAGTCTGAGGAGCAGTATTTGCTGAAAGGTAAGGGGAAAGTGGTAAGGGGAAAGAGGCTAGATTCATGAGTCAATTTAGCAAGGTGATTCTTGCTGTAGGCAATCTGGAATGTCACTAGTGAAAATGATCATAATACCACAGTCAGCACTAGGATAGTAAATGTGGTAAATGCCAAAGCGAAAAGGGACAGAAATAAAATTCTTGAGTAGTCTAGACCATATAACAAATGCATTACTCATCTGCTTGTGTCTGGTGACTATTATTACTGAGACACATCCTTATAGAAGATTGCTCTCAGGCAAAAAGACAGTAAAATAACATGTTCTTCTCTTTCTCCATTTCCTACTTCTCCTCCTTCTTCTCCTCATTCTCTTTCTTTTTCTCCTCTTCCTCCTCCTCCTTCTTCTTCCTTCTTTTTCACTCCTCTGGCTCTTCTTCTAGGAGAATCTATATCCAGAGATTCAGCCAGGATTGGGATAAAAAGAGCATAAAAATCCTACATCAAATTTTATGACTAGTCCTTGTTCCTTTTTCTACCGAATAACATTTTGACCAACTCCCCTCTCTGTCTAATACTACTTCTTCACTTATCTCCAATATGCTGTGCTTTGGGTATATGTTAATATATTTAAGCCAATAATATTCCTGCATGCATTTCACCCCATTTTCTTAGGATGCTGAAACTAATAAAATTAATAGCTACTTCTAGTATCAATATAGTGATCATGTATACACTGGAAATAAGGAGCTTGCTGCTGTTAGTAAATTAATGTCTAATAGCTCCTGACATGTCAACTATTATATCACATATTTGAAAGGATTGCAATTAGCAATGAGATACTTTTTTCACTTATACAGTTTGATCTTACCAGCTCTTTTAGATTTATTTAAGTGGGGTCTTTTATGTCATGCAATTTTTGAGAATACATAAAAGTTAAATTCTAAATAACATAATAGATTAAGCACTAATTGATCAAAATATATATAAAATATATGTTTGTCAAGCTTCTAACTCTTGTTTTAGAATGCTTATCTCAGTCAGCATCATAGTTTATTGCACAGTATTTCTTCTCTTCCACGGTCTGAACAACCTGGAAGGCAACTTTACTAGTGGGTTTCCATTGTGGTCCCTGGGATTCTCTTAGAGGCTTTCTGCTTTAGGATTTGGTAGCAGCTGCTGTTCTTGGAAACATTTAAGTATCTGAAGAAAAATAACCTTAGTGGGAAGTGACATACAAGGTCCCTAAAGGAAAATTTTAGCCAAGTAAAAATTATAAAAAAAACCAACACATTTAGGTGAAAGATAGCATAATAAAATTTTATACTTGCCGTTCTGTAATGAATATTTACAAAGAACCATTTGCTATATTAGGTAGGTGTTTGTAATATTAAAGGGAAAGTGTAACGCTTGTCTTTAGTTAACCACAATACAATCCTTAAAAACTGGACTGTCTGATAGCTACATACATTAAATACTATGCACTCCTCAGTTACCATCAGGTTTTGTGACCTATCATTGCTTAGGGAATATTTTGCCCCATGAAGAATAACAGAGCATAACAGAGCATGAGGACATTTCTCTCTTCCCTTCCTTTTGTCTTATCAAGATTAAAATTTGGACTGAGAGATATTAAACCTACCTAAGAACACAGGAGACATGTTTAGGATTTAAACATATGACCTGGGATTTCCCCTTTACAAAAGAACTGCAAGATGGATGCACTCAAAGGCCAAAAGAAAAAGTTGTACTGCACACTTAAGCAAAAAGAATAGAACTGATCGACACAGGCATCAAGCAAGACATATGAAAAGATTCCCCAAAGTAGACTTTCCATGTTTGCTAGACTTTAAATATCCAGTAAGCCTATTCTCTTGTTTATGTAAGTGAATCAGACAGGAGCCGTGGTGTTGAGGTATCTCCAGAGAGAGAAAGCTCAGTTTTCTGTGCAGAGACAGAAACATGATGCTGAACAAGACTTATCTGACTGACTTTCAGAGAAGAACTCACAATACTCACTCTTCTACAGAGAAGTCAGGGGCTTCTGACAGAAAGATAGAAAATAACTGTAAAATAAACACTATTGCCACAAATGCTGAAAGTGTTAGTTATACTACGGCTTAAGCAATGAGCAAACATGGCACCTTGAAGCTGTGATACAGATCCATGCAGAACTCTAAGTGCTCTAATGGATTGAAAGATATCTTTTAAATTCAGGAGGGTTCAAACTCCCCTTCCTTTTTCATTTAATAAATGTCAACTCAACATCTAGAAAGTGTCAAACACTTCACCGTTGATGATGTTATATTTTTATTTTTAAATTAGACTTTTGTCTAGAGTCATACACAATTAGCTTCAAGGATCCACAAAAAGTAAAATTCTAAATATAAATAATGTTAACCTATGTAAATTATATAGAATGTATCAATTATGTATAAATTATATAGAATGTATAAATTATATAGAATATATCAATAGCAAATTCCTGTAGCTTTTTTTAGAATTCTTGCAATATTCAGTTTTTATCATGTTAAGGTATTTTGTCTCCTAGAGAGCTTGCAAGCTACTCAAGAGAAGGGTGTCTAACACATTCTTTGTCATTATATCTTGCTGAGCAGATAGTAGATATTAAAATTTATCAAGAAGCACTTGTTCATGAAAACAAACAAGAGCAGATTCTGACATTGTAAATGCAACAATATTCTCCATGTTAATTTGCAATAATGAACAAAGTTGGCGGAGCTATCTGATTGTATATTGTAGTGATTTGATGCAAAAGTACTCATTTTAAATATGTAGAAAATTATGCGTGGCTCATTTATATGTAATAGTTTTGTATCATCCACAGCTGATCCTTTCACAGTGATTACTCTCTAGTTTAATCAAATTGGAAAAACAGATGGTTTCCAATTTTCTTCATTAATAACCCATTTCAAACTGTTGACTAATACATGTGGAATATTTTCCTATCTTTTGTTCCAGTTACTTCTTAAAATTGCCACACATATTTGTTTAATGTTTAATGAATTTTAGTGAGACTAGAAAAAAAGTATTAGCATTGGTTTCAATGTCAAGTTTCAAACAAACAAACAAATAATGGAAACCATTTTCAGTGTTGTTGGAGGTTTCCTTGCCCCTGCCTTGCTAGCTAAAACCATCAGGCTAAAAATTGCTTCATTAAAGTAGAAGCAGTCCTTCAGTTCTGAGATTTCTTTGCTCAGGACATTTTTGCTTCTGTTTTACTATTAAGGGCTGTAGGCTGAAAGAAAACTCCTGGAAGACAAACACATGACTGTTCTCTCTTCTTTCTGGAGTTCTCTGAAGCATACGCTACTTACTCTCTAAAGAGGGATTTAAGGGTCATTGTTTGTCCATACTCATTCCAAATTATGTTAGCAATCTAGTTAAGAGGAGACTTAATGGAGAGGTAGAAATGTCCCCAGTTGTGAGTATCAGATGTTTCCTTAAGGAATAAAGAACGTGCCACATCCACATGTGCACATTTTGGGAAGCCTTTGGTATAAATGATGTGTTACTCATATTTTAACACAGCTTTTCTAAACATGTAATCTCAATGAAATCTGTATTATAGAAACATAATATAGGAAGCCCCACTAGTATTTATCTATCCAAAGAATTTGTTCTATATTTGGTTATTTGATTTCTAACATGTTATTATTTTCATTGTTTACCTATATGGTTTGTGTTAATTTGCATAAACCTAGGAAGTTTGAAAAATGTAATTGGCTGCTAACAAGGTAAATATCAATGTTTAGAAATGAATTAGTACTTTTCAAGAATTCAGTATGACTATAATATATTGATTGGTCAAATAATTTGGACTTTTCTTACCTTAATTTAATTCATAACCCACATTTTAATCACTTTGTAAATCTCTTTATTAAAATAGTACAGGGTATCTACCAAAGATTCTATCATTGGCTATTCTTATTTTTAGTTTTTTACATTATTGAAGATAGATTTTTATTTCATATAATACATTCCAACCACAGTTCCCCTCCTCCACTCCTCCCAACCCACCAACTTCCCTTGTTTTCCAAACCCACTCCATTTTTCCTTTAGAAGTAATAGGCCTTCAAGAGAAGACAGCCAAGCCTGGAGGTGGTGGCGCACGCCTTTAATCCCAGCACTTGGGAGGCAGAGGCAGGGGGATTTCTGAGTTCGAGGCCAGCCTGGTCTTCAGAGTGAGTTCCAGGACAGCCAGGACTACACAGAGAAACCCTGTCTCAAAAAATAAAAAAATAAAAAACAACAACAACAACAAAAAACAACAAAACAAAACAAAACAAAAAAAGAGAAGATGGCCAAATAGGACAGGCAAGATACAATAAGAAATGACAAACCCTTCAAGTGTTTGACATTCTTAAGTTGAACTATATTGATCATCCAAGAGCCTGTATATAAGCACAATGCTAACAGAAAAAGGATGTCCTTTTTCAAGTATGAAGAAAAGTTGGCAAATACTTGCTGTAAATTCTGTTATTGCTCTTCCATGAGATCTCCCATAAGCAAGGGTTGCTGCACTTGATTTAAACCAAACAACTGAAGATCTACTTCCCTTTACCAACTTGGAAACCAATTGTTGCCCCAAGCTAAAAAGTACTCTGGTAACATGCAAATTGCTCCATGTTCAATTACCAGTCGTGGGCTGGGGGATTGAGTGGGAGGTTAATTGCCTCAGAAGATTGGACAGGTTGCAGAATAATTTGTTATAGAATAAGTTACTTAAGGTTTCCTTGAGCTCACTCTTCCACTACCACCATCTCTACTTATACTCACCATTGACCCAACCTTAACCTAAACTTAAGGCAGAAGTCAACTGTATTAGTTGTTTTTCTTTCCCTATAATACAATACTAAAAATGAGGTGCTTGCAAAATAAAGATTATTTAGCTCACTTTTCTGGTAACATAAAGTAGAATTGACAGAGCACATATTAGAAATAAATGTTGGGAGCCGCACTAGCCCCACGTTTGGGTGCCAAAAATGTTGCGGCCTGAGCAAAATGTTGAGGCCCGGGCTGCCCCGCATTTGGTGGCCACTGTATGCCGGTCCAAGCTGCACCTCCGGTCCGTGGGTTGGGGTTCAGCAAGAGAGAGAGTGAGGACGGAATCGAAGAATGGAGACCAGACAGAATGCGATTCAATCCTGTTTATTCTTCAGTCTCTCTTTTTCTCTCCAAGTCCCAAGTCCTAAGTTCCTAGTCCCTAGTGCCTCCAAGTTCCAAGTTACTTCTTTCAAGTTCTCTCCCAAGTGCCTGCTACCGAATGCCTAATTCCTACTCCAAGTTGTACTCCAAGTTGTACTCTCTGAAGTGTCTGATTCTCTCCGTCTGCCTCTGCCTTTTATATGTCTCACTTCTAAGCCATGCCTTTTGATCACACCTTTAATCATGCCCTTGGGTCTTGTCTCTAAATCTGATCTCTACACTCTAAGTCACACTCTTAAGTTACACACCTTTAATGTCACACACCTTTAATCTCACACACCCAAGGTATCTAAACCAAGATTATCAGAGTGTGCTCAGCTGTTGTAGGCTATTGTAATCCAAGTCTCATGTCAGGGTATATGGCTCAAGATGGCTGCAAAGCTGATAGCCGCTTTCTGCTAAAAGTCGGCCCCCAACAGATAAAATTCTCTGGGTACTGAAATTTAGGGTGTAAACACATTTGAGAGTGGTAACTAAAGAAATAAGTCTTGGAGGAGATAGAAGAAAATGGTAATGGAGTATGAAATTAATAGAGAAGGATAAATAGCTTAGGAGAAGGATAGAGAATTTAGAACAAGAATTAGGTGGAGCTAGGAAGAAGAAAAAGAAGAAGAGTGAAGAAGAAACAAGTATGTGAAATTAACACAGTAATCTCTACTACTACAAATTCTCACATAAAACATTATGAAATAATAACATAACAATCCTTTTTCAAGGTCTATGCAATGGATCAAACAAGAACTTGATCATTCTTTTCAAAAGTAGTACCCATGGTGACTTTAACCAGTTCCCACTGAGCCTAACCCATTCAAAGTTACAGCGAGTTCTAAAACATAAAACATTAGAGCAAATGAACCATATAGAAATCATAGCTCCTTCCAAGGGCCAAATCTGAACAGAGGAAGACATTTTACATACTTGAGGAAAACAAATTCCTTAAGAGTGTTTAATTTGTTTGTCTCCTCAGTTCACAGGAAATGTCTGAGCCTACAGAAAGCTGGGTATCAGTGATGGAGTTGACAGAAGTCAGGCACATCAAAGAAGTGCCTGACTCATCCCTTAACCTTAGTGGTATCAAGCCTTGGATTCATAATCACATGCTTATTACTATATAGATGATGGAGATTCAAATTACAACCTCATCCAAGTAACATGGTCTGTTGATTTAAAAAGAAAAAAAAATAGAACTTCTTTCAACAATTTCTGACTTAGGAGGCTTAGTTTAGATTGATGACAAAAATTAAACAAATAAAACATTCCAAAAATTGAATAAAATTATGAAGAAGACCATTGGTTATTCTTATATATACTCTATACTCTACTTCAGTAGAGTTTTAAAACATGTATCAAAATTATTACAAAGGATAGAATCACTAAGCTAATTCTAACAATGATATATGTATATAAACATAAATTCAGACATATAAAGCAATTGCTTACAATTGAAAGTTGGACTAAAATAAATAGTGTATCCAATTTGGAACTAAACTTAAATGATCAGAAAAAGAAGCTGCATTGTTTTGACAGAATTGAAAAGGACAATTACTAAGAGACAGATATATGGAAACAGTGATAAAAATAATACTAAGAGAAAATTTGAGCAAGGTCTCAGGACTGATTTCAAAACTCTCACTAAAAGAAATAACCGTTGCAATAAAATCTGGAGAATGTCCACTTACATTACCACAGAAGGCTCTGAGGTTGTTTTCCTACAACAATTTATACCCACCAAACTGATTACTCTAAAAGGAAAGATCCAGAAAGTTTGATGCAAACAAATTATGTTATATCTGGATGGGTTTCATGGAAAAGGAGGTGGGATACAAAAGTGGTATGATATCCAGAGCAAAAATCACACCCGCAGGTTTTATGGAACTAAAATAAGAGATTGGTAAAACATTAAGAAACATATGAAAAGAGGAGCAAATATTTTTATCATGTTTTGTATATATGTATACATATAGAATTCCCTAGTACTGATTAGAATGTCTTATTTAAATGCCTTTAAGTGTAGCTATTGATGTTATCATTTCCTGTTAATGAAATATAACAAATTATAAAACATTTGATGATGAAGTATTTTAATTTTTTAAACAGATACTCTATCATTGTTTCAAACAAATTTCAATGAAGAATTAAATGTATAATTTAAAATTATTAGTGAGTGTCTAAAGTTCCACAATTAGGTGTTGTGTCCAGAAATATTAGGGAAAAGGAGAAAATGAAATGTTTATAAATTAAATACTGAGACAAATAATTCTTTCTAAAAGTTCAGATAAACTCATAAGTGAATAGAGTTGAGAAATACAAAATCTAATTTTTTATTGGATATTACATATATTTACATTTAAAATATTATCTCCTTTCCTGGTTTACTCTCCAGAACCTCATTCTCCCATTCCCCCAACCACCTTATTCTATAAGGATGCTCTGTCTTCCACTCATCCACTCCTGCCTCCCCTGTGCTCACTTTGGTGACATTGTTTATCAGGTTTAGGAGTTCTCTGGTGAATATTGAGAGTCATTTAAATATAAAATGATATAATCTGAAAATAGTAATATTTTGACTTCTTTCTTTCCAATTTGTATCCCTTTGACCTCCTTTTGTTGTCTAATTGCTACGGTTAGGACTTTGATTACTATATTAAATAGGTAGGGAGAGAGTGGGCACCCTTGTCGAGTCCCTGATTTTAGTAGGATTGCTTTAAATTCCTCTCCATTTAGTTTGATGTTGCCTACTAGTTTGCTGTATATTGCTTTTACTAAATTTAGGTATGCACCTCGAATTCCTGATCTTTCCAAGACTTTTAACATGAAGGGATGCTGAATTTTGTCAAATGATTTCTCAGCATCTAATAAGATGATTATGTTTTCTTTTTCTTTGAGTTTGTTTATATAGTGAATTATGTTGATGCATTTCCATATGTTGAACCATCCCTGCATGAAGCTTGGGATGAAGCCTACTTAATCATGATGGATGATCATTTTGATGTGTTCTTGAATTCAGTTTGCCAGATTTTTATTATTTTTACGTCAATATTCATAAGTGAAATTGGTCTGAGTTTCTCTTTCTTTGTTGGGTCTTTGTGTGGTTTACGTATAAGCACAATTGTGGCTTCATAGGACAAATTTGGTAGTGTTCCTTCTGTTTTATTTTGTGGAATTGTTTGAAGAGTATTAGTATATACTATTGAAGCATATTAGTATATAGGTCTTCTTTGAAGGTCTGATAGAATTCTGCACTAAACCCATCTTGTCCTGGACTTTCTTTGGTTGACATACTTTTAATAACTGCTTCTATTTGCTTAGGGGTTATGGGACACTTTAGATATTTTATCTGACCCTGATTTAACTTTGGTACCTGGCATCTGTCAAGAAAATTGTTGATTTCATCCTGATTTTCCAGTTAGGTTGAGTATAGACTTTTGTAGTAGGATCTGATGATTTTTTTTTTAATTTCCTCAGTTTCTGTTGCCATTCTAATATCGAATAAAGTTGACGTTCAACCAAAAGTTATCAAAAAAGATAAGGAAGGACACATTATACTCATCAAAGGACAAATCAACCAAGATGAACTCTCAATTCTGAACATCTATGCTTCAAATGCAAGGGCACCCAAATTCTTAAAAGAAACATTACTAAAACTCAAAGCACACATTGCACCTCACACAATAATAGTGGGGAACTTCAACACCTCTCTCTCATCAATAGACCTATCATGAGGACAGAAACTAAAGAGAGACACTGTGAAGCTAGCAGAAATTAGAAATCCAATGATTTTAAAAGCTATCTATAGAACATTTCATCCTATAACAAAAGAATATATCTTCTTCTCAGCACCTCATGGTACCTTCTCCAAAATTGACCATATAATTGGTCACAGAACAAGCCTCAACAGATACAAGAAGATTCAAATAATCCCATGCACCCTATCAGGTCACCACAGACTACAGCTGGTCTTCAATAACAACACAAGCAACAGAAAACCCATGTATACATGGAAGCTGAACAACACTCTACTCAATGATAACTTTGGCAAGGAATAAATAAAGAATGAAATTAAAAACTTTTTAGAATTTGATGAAAATGAAGGCATAACATCCCCAAACTTATGGGACACAATGAAAGCAGTGCTAAAGGAAAACTCATAACTCTGAGTGTTTCCAAAAAGAGACTGGATAGAGCATACAGGAGCAGCTTCACATGACACCTGAAATCTCTAGAACAACAAGAAGCAAATACACTCTAGTAGAGTAGATGGAAGGAAATAATCAAACTCAGGGCTGAAATCAACCAAGTAGAAACAAAAAGAACTATATAAAGAATCAATAAAACCAGGAGCTGGTTCTTTGAGTAAATCAATAAGTTAGATAAACCCTTAGCCAGACTAACCAGAGGACACAGAAACAGTATCCAAATTAACACAATCAGAAATGAAAAGGGAGATATAACAACTTACTTCCTAAATACCATATAACTACAATGCTTACTTATAACAATAGGTACAATAGAGTTATTGGTCATGTGATGCACTGCTTGAACCTTCTAACACAACTTGTAGCATTTAATAGATGTTCATACTAACATGTTTTTTTCTAATTATTAGAGAGTGATTGTGATCTTACCTTTAGTTTGCCCTTAGTTTCTCACTGGTGACAACTATTTGCAACCTTCTCTAGCATAGTATTTTCAAGATCTTCATTTTGCTGTAACTGGTTCTGAATGCTTTCTATTTCTGTGACTGTGAGTCTTATCTTGTAAAGGTGCTAATTTTTGTTGTGCCTACACATTCACTGCCATCCTGCATCTCTATGTTATCTATTGACAGTTTTAACAATAGTTAGATGAAATTCTTGTTGAATTTTTTTTATTTCTTAATACAAGTAAGATAAAAATATGTATGTTTACAAATAAAGCTTCTTTTTATTCTTTTTCTCTTTTAAATACTTATAGAAAAATGCATCTTTTTACAGTCTCCTTATTCATCTTCCTATGTAATTGTGCCTTTAAAAAAACTTTTTGAAATACACTTTACATCCCACCTTAAAAACCCAGTAAACTCAGAAAATATTCCTAGTATTAAAAGCTACAGTTCTTTCTGTATCAGTAAATCCCTTATATTTCTCAATGTATTACAATAATCTTCTTTCTTCCTCAAACTGTCTATAGAAGAACATCTTTTACATTCAAGGATATACCTTAAACCAGTTTTAGCCGTGAACAAGTTTGCTAAGGATTTACCTTCAGCTGCCACAGTTTAATAAAAATTGTACTAATGAATTTTTGGCTAAGTCAAAACAGAAAACAACACAGAATAGTATAGAACAATTTTTAAATTAACATTGACTTGTAAAAATAACTTCATTGTAGGAAAATTCACTGATATTTTTTACGTATGCAATGTAAGCAAATGCATATATAAATTCAATTGGTTTTGCTTCAGCTATATGACAATTTTATACAATAGACATTTAAAAGATAATAGCCTTTCCACATTGTATCTATTTTGCCTTAGGAGTAAGAACTAAGCCTTCTGCATCCTATTCCCAAGACTTAGACTAGTTAGAACCGAGGTCTCAGCTGGGATTAGACGCACTAGACTAAAAGAAGAAAATTCCCTGCAGACATACTTATGGATAGGTCTTTCTTTACTAAAAAAAAAAAAGTGGCTTTTGTAATAGCTTTTTCATAATGTGTTTAACCATGTCAGACAAGCACAGTATTCTCTCCATTTAGATTAAAAATTACAAACTTATCAGTAGATTTAAATCTACAAAATATGCCATACAATGCACTTAATGTTGAGAATACAATCCTTCATATTTACTATGCAAATCTACACCTTACTTGAGAAGATGCTGCCAGAATGTCCTCTAACAAAGGACAAAAATGGGCAGCACTGTTTTGAGATATATGCATTATTTTTCAGAGGTGTAACAGAATTATATGCATAGTCACATTTTTAGTAGGGTTATTTGTGTCCTCAAATTATATTTCTATGTATCTATCTATCAATCTATCTATCTATCTATCTATCTATCTATCTATCTATCTATCTATCTCTGTACTTATATGATATATATATATCATATAATAATGTATAATAAAATTTATGCTAGATATGTGTGAGGTAAAACAGCACTGTATTTTTTATTACTACATCTACTGCAAATATATTTTTACTTTGAACTAGAGGAATATATATGGGTAAATTGTCTAAACATCTGGAGTTCTTTCTTCCCACTGCAGACAGTTTAAATAAGCAGATGTTCTCTTAAATTAACTCCTTGTTGATCTAGCCAAGCACAAACACCTGTACTTCAAAGAATTTTGTTTTAGTAAAGGGAAAAAAATATATACTTGTAGATTAAGCTCACCAATTATCATTAACATTTAGTTACTAATTTTGTCTTCAATAGCTTGCAGAGGATACAGTGTAAAAACTGGAATAGGAAGAAAACATTTAGAAGAAGTCTTTTAAATTATTACTCTAAATGTGTCACCTTTTCTGAAGAGATTCAACTCAATGAATATTTTTCTGACAACTAGCATGATATCAAGAGTAGCTTTTAAAATCATATATGTTTGAAACCTAGCCACGTGTATTACAAAATAGCATTCCAATTCCACTTAATTTTTGAGAAAATTAGAACTCATTGGGTCTTTTTTATTGAGGCAGATGATTAAAATAATATACTGAATTCTCCAACCTTGATGTAGAAGTAGAAATTAGACAAATGCTTCAGGAAGGCATGTCAGACTTTCACTGGCATGCCTCTGAATTTCAAATGAACAATTTTTTATAACTGCAGTGCTCAGAGTCAGCAGGAGTTCATAGCATCTCTGAAGATCATTTGGCTATTTTTTTATTAGGCCAAAGCAGACGAAACAATTATTGTGCATACTGTAAATCAAAGTACTTGGGAAATAAGCACACTTCCCTTCATCTGCTGATCCGCTAGTTTCGTGCATATCCCAAACTGTTTATTCTATTGATCAAAACTTGTCAATGAATCAAATTTGTACTAGCATAGGGGAAATGAAAAGCTCATATTAACAATTTGGAAGAAAAATAAACTTCTTAATATTCTGTGTAACTTGGCAAAATAGTCTATGCAGGTGTGTAGTTTGAAAATAACACGCTTTCTTGTGGATTGTTATTTGGTTTGAGTCCCAGTTTTCTCAGACATTAATCAACTGATAGGCTTTAGAAACCTATTTACATTTTTTAGGACAGTGTCCCAAAACCTACCTCAGCTTTGGTGTGAGCAACATGAAAATTCTTTAAGTACTTTCGTACCATATTTGTTCCACAATGTGCTTTAAGAATTCTTTTTTTCTCTTTCATCATTTCTTCCATGTTTAGACTTAAAACAAACATTATTGAGAATCCATTCATGTCAACACAGCCACTGGTTTTGTGATATAAGACAGTGCTAAAACTCTTCACTAAAATGATTTTTGCAATCATCTCATGCGTTAATATTGGAATAATTTTATTTTCTTAAAGAAAAATCTTCATATCAGTTCACAAGTTTTCTTCAATACTACTTATACAAAAAATTACAAGTGACCAGAAAATGCTGAGAGCAAGAAAAATAGTCTTACATAGGGAAAAACACCGTAATTGGCTAGCTAATACCATAATTAGCACTGAAGATAGACACACAAACACACATATACACACAAACACATGCACACACTCATGCACGCACACACACACATGCACACATGCACACATGCACACATGCACATGCCCAGGCATGCATGCATGCACTCACACATCCATGCACGAATGCATGCAGGCTCACACACACACACAGAGGAAACTGCATGCAGGATGTGTTGGAATTCTGTCATCTTAGCAGTCACTGCTTTCCAAAGAGATCTGTTCAAAGAGATTTGTTCAAGAGATCTGAACAAAGACAGATCTCTTCAGATTTCTTAGGGCTTCATCAATATGACAACAAGAGCCACGAATCTCACTGAGAGAATTCCCATGAAGCTCATGAAGATTATTTCAAAATTTTTCTTCCTCACAATTTTGTGTGGGAGATTTCAGCTTACTTGCCAGCTCCTGGCTAAGAACTGTTCTGAGCAGCTACAAAGTCTTCTAGCTTGCCCATTGTCATTAAATGCCATTATTTTTCCACATTCAGTAGGGCCCTATCTTTCCTTCTACTGTCCTTGTAGGCTGATAAGATGGAGTCTTGTATGGTAAAGCAATAGACTCTGGTATGTGCATAATAACCAGAGATCTATTCTGCTATCAAATTAAAAAAGAACTTCTTCACAATAGAAAATTATTATAAAAGGTGGATAAGAAAATTGACACCTAAGAGCTTGTCTAATTATTTCTACCACAGTTGTGAAGAAAATCAAGCCTCTTATTTTCCATCCCATGAGTCTTTATTCATAATGGATTTAATACTATTAAACATGGTCTAATTATTTTTTGTGATATTTAATTCCTTGGCTGATCAAAATAATCTGAACAATAATGGGTGAAATTACGTGAAAACACTTGTAATAATAAATGCATCACAAAATAAATAAATATCATTTTCAGAAATGTAACAGTAAGCACTGCTTTGAAATGACTGATAGGTTATATCTTCTCATCCTGCTCAGTTGAGAATCATTATGAGGCTGGAACTTAGAAGTGGGTTTCAATGATGAGCAATGACAAGCTGGATGACTCTGGGACCAGTTTAGGAGATGCATGCTTTAGAGTTAATGTTTAACCTTGGCAAAGTGTAAATGTCTTACACTAGAGGTGATGTTGAAACCCATCACTTTTAGAAGCCAACCCTGAAGTTTTCAGGACACCCATGCAGTCATGAATGTGAGATGGGTCACACAATTTATCTAACACTTGTGTGGGCTGGTGATAAAACTTATTTGACGAGTTGTGTAATTAAGTATTAAACACATAATGTGCTAAGTATAAGTCTAACACATATTAGGTAACTGTCAATCATGATTTTGCTCCATTTAAAAGTTACTAATTAAGATAATTTTTAGCATTCAATTTTCTGTACTCTCAATGAGTAAACAGATTTTTTTTATAAAAATTCAAACTGACCAATTTTGCATTATGTTCTTTGTATCTCTTCCAATGAAACAATCCACACACAGATCATTCTGTAGTAGTAAGGCTTTATATTTGGCTAAAAGGCAAGATACCACTATGTTACTCCTTAATGTGCATGATAAAGGAGCATTCTGCCCCTTTACCTTATCCCCTGAGTACATGCAAGTTCAGTCTCTTTTTCAGAATTGGACATTTGCCCTGGTTGCTGGAACACCCAGAGTTTCTCATTTTAGTCTTAGACCAATGACATATTTGTAGGACAGTTTCACAACACACATATGTGTGTATGTATAAAATCTAGCTAGAGATAGCTTTGTTTTTCTTTAGTTTATGCATATTTTTATTATATGAGATGGAAAAGGTATAACTAGAAGATGAAAGGTAAAATGTATACACCTCTATTTGAATTTAAAACACAAATATTGGCATAAGACACTGCAAATAGATACAATAACAGTACAATCATACTTACTACAATATACAATTTCCAGAATAAATTCATCAAAATATTCAAGAATATCCCACTTTCATGGATGATCCCTGTTTAATTCCATGCCTTTATAATCTTATGACAGTTCAGACCCCATTTATCCAGTGAGCTCAGTTTCTGCATTTTCACAGTTGAAGAATTTCAAATTTATCTTCCAAAAGCTTTAGGAATGAAGTGATTTGATTACCCCAGTTTAATGGAGCTGAAACAACCAAGTTAGAGTGTTTATTAATTTGTTTGTAATTCAAGTTATATTTTGAGTTGACTGTAAAAACAGAAATAAGACACATGAGTAAATGTGTCTTACTTTTTTGTACATGAGTACAAAATGTTAGCTCACTATTATTCGCTATTGTGGCTTATTTTGTCAAAATCTGTGAAGATAGTCATGAAGTTATGAGTTTTAAATTGCTTCATACTCAAACAATAATTTGTAGTTGGTGACTGATTTAAAACCTACTGAGAATTGTGTGCATTGTGATCTTTAACTACATGAGATCATGCCAATTATAAAATTTCTACTTTGATTAAATATATATATGTATATACATATTTTTTACCTCATTTTAGTGATTTTGTTTTCATATTAACTTCCTAAATATTATAGAAATGGTAGTCTCAGTGATTGTGCTTACAATAGAGACTTAGAAAATGCAAACACTAAATAAAACATTCAGTGTATATTTATGAAGCCATTACTTTAATTAATTACAT